>NC_089722.1:18844474-18997391 GCF_035083965.1 Branchiostoma lanceolatum | reverse complement strand
CTGCCAGGGTTTCGAATCAAGAACCTTCAGATACTAAATCAACATCCTACCCACAAAACCACCTTCAACACGTTTGATTTTCTTTCCTTCCGCATTCAGTGTGAAAAGTACAAGTACGAGTTTGACAACAAGATCAGCGGTGCGGACTTCCGTTACTACATGAACATGGTGGAAGAGAAGCAGTACGCTGTGGACCACCAGAAACTCAAGGAGTACTTCCCCATGGAGGTGGTCACCAAGGGCCTGCTTGACATCTACCAGGTGTTTGGTTGTTTTGTTTGTGCCTTTATTTACTCTCGATATATGCTCTAATCGGCCTTTGGGGCCGCTTTTCATAGAGGTCAAGATGAGGGGATGTCAAGGGGTCAACATAACAATAAATAACTAAAAGTTTGGTCAAACAAGGTGAATCGAAATTATAACAATAGTACAAAGAATAGATAAATAGTGATGGGTGTGTATCCATACAGCCTTGTTTATCCCGCTGGATTGAGGAGGCTGTATGGATTAGAAAATCCACTTCAGTCATGAACCGTGATGAGGGTGGATAAAGACTCAGTCGTGTTTGCAACCGCATTCTTAAGAAGTAGAGGTTGATTATTGCATTGTTTTTTGCTTGATAATAGTGTATGTGTGCGTTTGGGACTGCATGGTGGATGCTGTTCCCAGTAACAGTGTATATATTCTGTAAATATTTTGCATTTGGGAACGCATCTACATGTATTATAAGTAGCGACACCTGTGCTGCATTGTAATGAAAACCAGTCAGAATTGCCTTGAGGAAGGTGACAGATGGTCACCGAAACGTTGGTTGTGTAAAAAGTTTTTTTTTATTCAGAAAAGATTTTTGTATGTTTGTTTTTGTTTTTATTCATTTGCATATGTAGAAATAATAACGGTGAAGTATCTAACAAAAGAGTGCAGGACGATGGAAGAAGCCTACAAGGCTTATGTGAAGCCATCTTTAAACTTACAAATGCCACCAACATACCACAGGTCCAGTGAGATAGGGGCTTTACATCTTGTGCTGGTCAGAAATCTTCAGGATAGGAGTGATGATGTTTTTCTCATTTTCCCAGGAACTGCTTGGCCTGAAGTTTGAGCAGATAGAAAAACCGCAGGTGTGGAACGATGACGTCACCCTGGTAAGTCAGACTCAGAGTGTCTTCAGCAGTTAGCTGTAGGTCTACCTGCTAAAGTAACCCTTTTACCAAATTTTAATTGATTGACATGTATAATGATTACATGGTTATGCAACAGGTAGAAAGTTGAATATAAAAATGTACATGTAGTCTCTGTTAAAGATAATCTAAATTGATAAACAAAAAATAAACTATACAGGGTTTGTTACAACAATGTTACAATTTATAGATAGAATATTTAATGCTATTAACATTAGATATTGTAACTATGAATTGTTTGAATGTTTGACTTGTAAAGACAGTTGATAATAGCATTGCCTTATACCATGACCATAGTATGACTTTTTTTTAGTACAGCGGACCAATGATGATGATAGTACAGATTAATACATTATGTTATTTGTGTATACGTGTGTGTGCGTCCTGTGATGTGTAATGTAGTATGATGTAGTGGACTCTGTGTCTGAAGAATTTGTGGGACAGTTCTACCTGGATCTGTACCCGAGGCCAGGGAAATATTTCCACGCCGCCATGTGGGGGTCACAGGTAGCCACGATATACCTTCTGAGGACATGCTGGGTGTGCGGTGCATTCGCTGGCAAATATTACATGGAAACTGAAAGAATGGTTTCAACAGAAGAATAGAAAAAAAACACTCATAATTATTATAATCTATATATAAGGCTTATATTTTGAGATTAAAGTTCTCTTACATCATTAACAAGTCGTATGGAATTTATCAACATGGTTGATTTTTTGTAATTCGACCAGCATTTTTAATAGTGTCTGTGATGCAGGCAGGAAGTTGTGTTCAAAGAGAAAAAAATTCTGGTATAGACCTGGGACCATGTAATGTTTGCCTGGCTTAATGCTATATCTAAAAGTAGCTGTTTTTACTGTTTATATGTTTGCTAATGGTAACCTGTTTGTGCCTTCTGCTGTTGTTCTGCCCAACCACAAATATAGTACGACGTGGTTGACGTTAAGTCGGGGGTGTTGCTCGGACAGTTCTACTTAGACCTGTATCCTCGTGAGGGCAAGTTTTCGCATGCCGCCTGCTTCGGCTTGCAAGTAAGAGTTTCTGTTATTATTCCAACAAATATTGTAACGATTAGAAAAAGAGCAACACCACACAAGATTGCCTGGTTTTGTGTAGCCATTTGATATAAATCTAAAGACATTCCAGTTGTGGTTTTTCTGTGAAATTGTCACTGTCACGGTGGTTGTTTTTCTAAATTTGTTTGTTCTGATTGATTTTGCAGCCTGGTTGTTTACTCCCTGACGGAAGTCGACAGGTAAGGACATGGCTCCTGTGATTTTCAGATTTTATAGGTAGGCCACAGCAAGTAAATCTTATGGATGTCATCCATGTGTGCGTTGATTTTTTCTTAATTTTGAAAAAATATAAATAAACAAGAAATTTTGTTCCCCTACGGCAATGGTCAACACAGATGGACAGGAAAATACTGAAGATGGGAAAATATTTCCGACCTTGATCATGAGTATGGTAACTGTTGTAAAAGTGACACAAGTGTGGTAGCCATAAGTGTAGTTGTACTGATACTAGAGTGTCACTTTCTGCACTAGGTCTTCTACAATACGTACCAGTTGAGCTATAGAGATATCCCCCAGTAACAATGTCAAGTTCATGGTTTGTCCCTCCCACAGAAATCCATTGCAGCAATGGTTGCCAACTTCACCAAGCCCACAGCGGACCGACCATCACTTTTGCTGCATGAAGAGGTGGGAGGAACATATATATACCTGCAGAGTGGTTCAGACAAAAGACTCTCTTTTGCAGATATTTAAAAGATAATATGTGATTTTGTCATAAGTCAAGTGTGCAAGTTCAAAACTTTTTTTTTTACTTCGGTTTTTGACAGACAAGGATGACATGGCACTGCAGTCAAGTTTTTATAACATATATTAACAGTGCCACGTACACATAACAACATACCCCTTTTTTTATACACCTGGACGAAGTGAGGAAAGTCGTGTAAAGTGCCTTTCCCAAGGGCACAACATCGTTGGCGTCATTGGGATTTGAACTCGGGACCTCTTGGTTCAAAACTTAACTTGAAAGGAATAGGACTGGTATGGATTCTGTTTTTTTTTAAAGACTTCTGGCTGAATTGACCCAACAAATACTTTTTAGGAAAACTGGAATGGACAATGATATGTATTTTCAATGTGTCATATTTTAGTCAATAGTATACATTCAACTATAATGCAGGAGAGCTAGGCTTGGTGAGTCTGTTTATATCACTTTCTTCATTAACTATTGTATCAGAAATGAGGAAAACATGTTGGAAAACAAAATTATTCTACATCATTTTCATCACTTAGATGTCTGGTCGAATATTTTACGTCTCTTGCCAGTGATAAATTTGAAAAAAAGGCTAGGGTCGACAGGTTTATTGCTAGGGTTGGTCGGGAAACCAGAAACACAACATTTTTCCCTATATAGGCCTAAATTGTGATGTGAGACTTTATTTTTTTTTCAATCTTATAATTTGTTTTGCAGGTGGAGACCTTTTTCCATGAGTTTGGTCATGTGATGCATCAGATCTGTGCTCAAACTGACCTGGCACATTTCAGGTCGGTCCTCTGTTGTTGTATGAATGAATGAATGATTGAATGAATGTTATATTCATGTAAAACTTTGCAGCCTTATGGCTGAAATACGCTTTACTAACATCAGTTTTAATTTCAATTTGTTTAGGTAATGCCAAAACAGCAAATCTATAGCAGCATATAGAATTCACTAAGATAGAATGAGAAGTTTACCTAGAGTGCAACTGGTTTGCCCAATGGTAATTCAAAATTCATTATTTAGTAGGAAAAGCAGGCACCAGTAGTGTGTTGGTGTGAATGTCTTTCAGCACCAAGGAAAGGTACATTTTTGTCTGGTTGTCAAATGGAATTTTCTCATAATCAAGAAAGGATGAGTCAAGCCAGTGTAAATGTTTTTTTACGCCTTGATGGAGGTCAGTAACCTCCAACAGGTGTATTGTTGTTATCGTAATGTGTGTGATCGCAGCTATAACTCAAGATCCATTGGATGGATTTCTGTTGTAATAAACAATTACTTTAAATGGAAACAGGTTTTAAGGAAATTGTTATTCCTGGTAAAGAGGGTACCAAACACTTAATCTACACTGCAAACACCATAATTACTTCACGGAGGCTTGTGTCTTACAGGTTCTTGTTCTTTTTCTCTCATTCCACTTTATGCTTCATTTGTGACAATGATGATCACCGTTTGGTGCCATTTTTTTTCCAGTGGCACAAACGTGGAGCGAGACTTTGTGGAAGCTCCATCGCAGATGCTGGAGAACTGGTGCTGGGAGAAGGAGCCGCTACGTCGCATGTCCAAACACTACAAGGTATGTTGTTTATTGTTTCTTTGCAAATGTATAAATAGTTAAAATCCATTTGAAATACAGGACAAAAAAATACAGGGGGGTGCAGAAGCCTTGATAATATGAATGATTAACATGGCACTTAATCAAAAGCAAACAAAATTAGCAAAAGAAATACATTGAAATTATACCATAAATACTCTATATGAATATGAGTTTATAGTGTGCTATATGTTAGCGTGCATTGTTGTCGTGGCCCTGCCTCAGGAACTAGAAACTGTGAGTTCAACTCTGGCTGTGTCACTTACCTGACATGCATGCTTAGCCTACTAGAAAGAATTGCAGTCCTTAGAATAGGATGCTAAGCTGTGGTCCACTTTTATTGACAGGTGCTTCTCGAAAAGTTATAGGGGAATTTCCCTGGTAAAATGAACCAGGTCCTGTAAAAACTCAGTACATAACGTCTGTCATCTCTGTCACCACCAGTGGAAGATTACTTCTTCAGTGAGCCAAACTGGATCGATATCACTTTCACTTTTACCGTGTTTTTTTTCTCTCACTTTTTTCACTTTCACTTCTTCGCCAGGACGGGTCGGACCTACCTGACGAGATGATCGAGACGCTAGTGAAGGCGAGGAATGCCAACGCCGGCGTGTTCAACCTGCGACAGATCCTGCTGGGAACGTTCGATCAGAACATCCACACAAGGGAGAAGGTGGGAAGACTATGTACTACATGCGTTACACTCCATTTTTACTAGAGGCTGGGACCTCCAAACAACCAAAATATTTGACAAGTTGCTCATATCATAAATAAAAAAAGGAATTTTTCAAAATGCTTTTTTTTGTCATTTGAATCATACTTTCATATCTTGCATCAGATTCCAATTATAAAATCAAGGGTCACACAAAAAGCCTCAGCCTATTGGAACAGGGAACAATGAATTTCAATCAGACCTTTGAACTGCAAAACCTTCTTTACGTACAACTTATTGTCAGGCCACAAAATTTAATTTGCTGGTTCACTAGTGCTTAGTATCAGCTCGGGAGTAAATGTAGTCAGATTCCAAATTTTTACGTATTAGTAAATAGTATCCTTTTTGTTTTAAGTTGCCTTGAAATCTTCTTCCTTCATGTTTAATCTAGAATATCCCAAAACAATGAGAAAAATTGGTACAAGTTAACCTTCTCCCTGCTGCCTAAGGCTGTAACCAATAGGGATTGGGTGCAAAACGGCTACTTCAGTGTGCTAAAGGTTAAACAGCAAAATATTGTTTTTCTTAAGGCTGACACTGCAGCCGTCTTCAGTGAGCTGTCTACTAAAATCCTGGGCGTGACACCAACACCAGGGACCAACATGCCCGCCACGTTTGGACATCTTGGAGGCGGCTACGATGCACAGTACTACGGATACCTGGTGAGGCTGCTCTCCTGATTTGATATAATTTGATTTTGATTTTATTACAACTGCATAGGTGCAATGCTCGTGGAACACAGGCAGCTCTTGCTGGTGTCATGACCCACACATGATATACCCGTTTTTACACCTGGGTGGGGTGAGGATAGTCAAGTAAATTACCTTTTCTAAGGCCGCAACATCAGTGGCATCAGGGGATTCGAATCCGGGACTGGGCCGAAAACCCTGCCGATTTGCCACACGATCCCACTGATGCATTGTACAGAATGTATACTGTAACTTTATACAGTAACTAATAAAAGAAATAAAATTATATGTAATTCTTTTTCTGTATATGTACATGTACATACATGTACATGTACATCTTGTAAGAGTCAAAATATCTAGCAATCAGCGAAGCTCAACACTAGTCTAGACAAAAATAGAATGAAATGAGACAGGTAACAGCCAGCTCCTTGGCTTGTGTATTTACAAGATTCAGTTACAGTCACTCAGTGAGACTTTTGTGGGATGTTAGTGTTATCATGGGCACTGCAAGTGTTTTTTTTTAAAGATATATAATTTATATATAATGTTATATATGGCCTCTGTCGGGGGTATTGACCATGGGAAAATCCTAATTCACAACAGCCCTACAGCATCAACTATGGCTTAACGGCCCTATATGAGAATGGCAGTCTCACAAAAATTACATTTGTAAGCTGACTCAGTTCTGTTGCAAAGCTCTTTTCTGGGGCTGTGCATCAGTCTGTCTTTTCCTGATTTGAGCTGTCTGGACAGTGTGCATCTCCACCTGTAACGGTCACTTGCAAGGTCCTCCCTGTACATGTGCTCCGTATCGATATCTAAGAGCATTCAAGTCCCTCTTGCAGACACAATGTTTTTTTAATATAACACAATTATTAGGCAAATCCAATTCTCCTATGGTAGCCTGGCCTTCATTTGGTGTGAGTAGTAACCATTGGTAACACTGCAGAATGATTGACACCATAATTAAATGCCTCGGGCGTCCAATATACTGTAAAATTAATGCATAAAGTTTGCATGGTTTTAATTTTGCGGTCGGGAGAAAATGGAGTGTTTGCGGTGGTTTTAAGTTTGTGTTTGAGACAATAGTAGACATTGTTAGGGGGTGGGAGGGCAAAAGCATTTCGCAGTGGTCTTAAGTTCACGGCGACGAGCTTACTGTAAAAACCGCAAACATAAAACCACCACAAACGTTTCTGCATTTACAGTATGTTCAGGGTTATCACAGTCATGCTGATGGCTGCTGAATTACTTTTAGCTTCACTCTCACCAGTCTCTCTCCCAAGAAATATTCCTCAACTGCCAGCCTTGTTGGTATGCAGATAGAAAATATGACAGGAATTATTCAATAAGATTGAGTGAAGCTTGCTAATCTGTTGATGGTCTAGCAACAGCAATATTAGTCTGCCATGTAAAGAACAGTTATTGGATTGAATTCCATCCTCTCAGTTGGTTGTCCCTGAAATGCGGTTTCGCAAAGGTGACTGCCGAACATTTGGTGTGTCTAAGCATAGTTAAGGCACAGCAGCGCAAAAGTGGCAAGGTGGTGTTAAGGTCACCGTTTTGTGGTTAGGGTTGTTTTACTTAGAACCTAAAGGTTCTGGGTTCAAATCCTTTGTAGGTGCGGCACTGTGCCTGTGTTATGCCCTTGGGATAGGCATAAATTACACCTACATCGTAATTCTTCAATTGACTCTGTGAAAATGAGTGCCTACATGTAGCTTTGGTTAGAGACGTCCTCTCAGATAGCATAGGACGTTAAGTTTGAGGTCCCGTGTTTGAGATGAGTCACATCTCAAGCATGTTAAAGAACCACACTTAGGGAGAAGAGTAGGTGTCTAGCCTGATGTGAGTGGTTCAGACTTAACAGTCTGGTCCAGACTGACATCTTCAAAAGTGGATAGTTACCTGTTGTATCAATCCTTCCACAAATGTGGTAAATCTCAATGAATTCATAATATAGATTGTTTGGCAAAACTAGGAAGCCAATCTTTCCTACTAAATGGCAAATGTGATTCATATTTCTCCATCTTTTCTAAAAGTGTAATCCTGTCATTATCATTGGAAGAGGGAATGCTGTTTTAAGGGGGTAAAATATTAAACAGTGACACACTGCCTGATACAAAGGTTATATGGGCTGCTCCAAAACAACGTCCACAGAAAATTACAGTCAAACTTGGCAAAATTGTTATTTGAAGATACAAATATTAGGCTGTGACACACATTTTTGAGCTGTGATTGATTTGAATTTGATAAGAGTTTTAATGACAGGGAAGACAAAGAGTCTGAGACCTGTTCAGATTTACAATTCTGCTATTTTTAATGTTTCACAGGTGCAAACATCACCATATATATAAGTATACAAGAAAAATATTCAACACGTAGTATGTACTATACAATGTATAAATTATGTAAAACAACACTTATAATACTGTTTACACTATTTAGTATCTTCCAGCACAACACAGTGGATGCAAGTGTGTGGTTCATGTGGCAAGCTTGCTACTGATTACTTAAAGTTTAAAGGATACTTTTCATTGTTTTCACCATAATAAATTCATGAAATTCAAAATGTACTTGCCATTGTTGCCCATGATGGTCCACTTCAAATTCTATCATTTTGCTTCAACACTAACTTTTTCTTTCTGTGAAAAAGTTCTGAGTTGCAGCTCAGCCTATTTCCTCAATTGTTGGTAGGATTTCTGCTGTTCCACTGGGAGGCATTTTGGGGCTTGGCATCCTTTCGTAACTGTGGATTTTCTGGCCACGGTCTCCCACTGCAGGCTGTTTGTCTGGAGCCCGGAGACTCTGTGTGTTTTGTTCCTCTCCATGTGCAGGACCTTCCTGTAGATTTGGGACATCTCCTGTTCCAGCCTGGTCTTCCTGTGGGTTGACACGGTTTCCCTGTATCATGGTGACAAGCGTCTGACGGAGGCCTGTCAGTTTTTGCCAGATTGCATTCCTCAAGTCCGGAGTGCGGATGAGTGTTGCCATTGGGTTAATAAGTGAATTCAGACATATCCCTGCAAAAACTCCATTCCTAGGGCAAATATCTGGGAGGTATTTGCAAACTGCAAAGAACAGGAGTGGTAACAGCCAGAAGACAAAACACACTACTACATGAATCATCACAGTCCTGGACTTGTACACCCTTTCTTCAAACTTTCTGTTTGCCTCCTCTTGTGCAGTATTGTTTTGCCCAGAACCATTTTCTCCTGGTGCCCCCAGGGGGACCATTGCCTGTTCAAGCCTTCTCTTCTCTCTTTCTCTGATTGCCATATATACACTTATATTTGTGAACATCATGACTAAGCACATCAGGAACAGTAAGGATGCACAGATGATGACAAAGGCTAGGGGGTACAATGAAACACATGTACCAGTGGTCAGGGTCTGCATATGGATACAGTTCCAGCCCATACTGGGTGAGAAGGCAAGCAAAGAGACAATAATCCATGAACAGGCCATAGCTACACATGCACGTAGTTTGGCACTGTCAGCATGGATGTGGAAGTATATGGGATGCTTAAGAGCAACATAGGAGTCAACAGACAATAGAGATAGAGCTGATGCTGAAGTCAGCTGAGTAAGTATGATGAAGCTGATATAAGTCATGAGAAAGTCATACATTACGTGGTGTCCGACATGGCCTACTGTGCGATACAGAAGTCCGATGCCTGCGAAAACATCTGCGATTGCCAGATTTGCCAAGTAGAAGTAGATGGGTTTGTGGAGTTCTCTTGTTACAATGATTCCCAAGAGCACAACAGCATTACTGATGATGATGAGAAGTCCCATCAGCCAAAAGACAATGTCAGTCCCTGTTCCCAGTCTCACAAGGTCCTTGTGCATGGAACAGGCTTCGTTGGCTTGTGCGATGGATGCAGTGTTGTTCTGTAGATGCAACTTGTAGCAGGACACTAGGTTTGCAAACTCAGGACCGGATGTCTCCTCAGTCAGCATCCATGGGTTGGAGCTGTTGATGAACATGCTGGAGGTGATTCTCGTCGTCTGGTCGTAAGATTTACGAGCTTCGAATGATTCTGACACTGTTTGCGGCTGGGCTAGATGTAAACGATGTTGGGGCTGCACCTGTTCGTGAGGGGTTTGGTTCTGTGAATGTCACGACAGCGGTCGCTCAGGGAGACTTACGTGGGCTGTTACCACGGGTACCATGTCCATTTTTGGTAATACACGTGTGCCATGCATGTTGTATGTCTTGAAAAGATTTTAATGCTTCTATAATATGATGCTTGTTACCAAGGATGCCAAGGACACCGCAGACTGAATTACTAAAGCATGAGAAATATACTATGACTTTGTTTGAAGACGCTTATTAGCAATTACACTGTCAAGGCAGACTGAAGAGACAGGCTGAAGGGTTTGATCCAGTGTGAGGCTTCAGAATGTCTTATCACTTATGTTGGCTGTAACTGTGGGCAACCCAGTAAGTACTTGGCATCTGTATTGTTGTATCTGGTGAAATTAATGCTGCAAACGTAACTGCTTTTAGCAGCAGCTATTATGTAGTGCATGATACCTCTTATTTAGCTCTTACCTCTTTCATAACAAATATTCCTTATTGCCAACCTTGTTGACATGTGGCATGGTTGCAATCTGAGGGATCCTTGAAATTGCAGACAAAACCATAATTATGCTGCAGAATATCTGTTTGTCGTGCAGCAACAGTAATATGCTGCGTTTAAAAGACTATTTTAAGTTTGAATGCTTATCAGGTGGAGATGTCACTAATGGATGTCCCTGGAATGGGGTTTGTCAGTGGGTTCTGTGGAGAGAGTTTGTGTGTACGTGTCTGGGTATCATCATTGCGCAGCATCACATAGTTGGGAAAAACTTTTGTCAACATTTACTTTTGGTAGTTGCAAATTGTTTCTCTCTCCACCTTTTCCCATAGTTCAGTAAATTAAATCAATCAGTCTAAATCAGTAAGATAAGAGAATCCTAGATGGCGTTGAATGGTCGAGTGGATAGGCAAGCAGACGCGAGATAGCGAGGTCCTGGGTTCAATTCCTGGCATTACTGGCTAGACGTTGTATCCTTGGGCAGTGTGCTTTACACCATTTTCTTCACTCCACCCTGGTGTAAAATTTGATTTAGGTTGAGAAGGTAAAAGGCAGTGGAAGGAGAGGGATGTGAGTAGGAAATAACCCCATGTTTTTGTGCCAACCGTGGAGCAGGGTGTACTGTATGGACATGTTCTACAGCTGCTTTATTAATCATTAAATCAGCAACATTTCATGCTAAATCATTAAATCACTCAACCAACCAACCAACCAATCAATCAATCAATCAATCAATCAATCAATCAATCAGGTTACAGTTAGATACAGAAAGCTAACCCTGTGTTACAGCCACATTATAAACCAATCAATCAATAAATAAGGTAAAAGTTAGATACAGAAAGCTAACCCCATGTTTTTGTGCCCCCAGTGGAGTGAGGTGTACTGTATGGACATGTTCTACAGTCGCTTTAGGAAGGAAGGCATTATGAACCCAGCAGTGGGGAAGGACTACAGGGACAAGATCCTCAAGCCTGGTGGATCAATTGTAAGTCTCGCACTTGTTCCATATGGGTTCTTTCTTGCTTAGTTTAAACTCAGTTTACTTATACCCCTGTCACACACAGCCGATCATGGTCTCCCAACCTTCCCCGGACCATGGTTGGGAGCAAGGTCATTTGTGGCTTTTAAAGTTGTCTGTGCCAGTTGACTGTGAATTCTGAAAACATTAAGTTGGGACTTCACATTCTGCTTGGATGCAATCAGAGGAGTAAACTGGAGCTGGAATTTGGGATGGCTTCCAGGCTACCTCTAAGGGACAGTGCTGACATTTGTTGGGGAGTGGTCGGGAGCAAAGTTGTGGGAAGGTCCTGAATGTGTGACAGGGGCTTAAACCAACCAGAGGTTCTACATCAGGGGCTTTACTGGAAGATAAATACTCATGTATGCCAGCCTAAATGGTACAAGTCTCACAGTATCACTATGATGGAAAACTGTTCAACAAACAGTCATGATGCATAAAAGACTTTATCAATGTGTTCGTACCATTATTGAATGTGTCTTGCTGTAGAATATTCCGCGATATCTGTATACTAGAATATGCCAAAGTTGCAGGAGTTTCCTGGCGATGATTAAGTTCTCTATCTTGGTTTTGATTTGTTTTGTAGGATGCTGCAGACATGCTGAGGAACTTCCTGGGTCGGGAGCCACAACAAGAGGCCTTCCTCCTCAGCAAAGGGCTGAAAGTCTAACGCCTTACCTAGTTGAATCAGCATTGTTTTTGAAACACCATATTTACACTAGTAATGCCACACTTCCCATACCACTCAGGGAATCAGCCATTTCTTTTGTCACCTGCATTTTGGCTGCACCCTAAAGGAATTGGGGTATTGAGTTTTGAATATTCAAGAAATACTTGGTGCCCTCAAGTATAATTCTGCAGCAGTATGTGTGCCTTTATTATGACAAATACATTACATTTCTTGAACCTTGAACATTTCTTTATATTTGGTGATGTCAGGATTAAGGGTCTTTTAAGTTGTTTCAAGTTTATATTAAAACAAAACAAAACCTAGGAGACTGAATCAGATATTTAGAGACCAATACTGGTGAAGGACTGTGTGCATTTCTGAGCTAACTTTAAAATTCTTTCTAAAGGTGTATAGTCACATTCCTTGTGCGATTATAATGTCTGGGCCATAAATGGAAATGAAGATGTAAGAAATAATGATTTCATAATCCATATTTGCAAGTCTTTTGTGCCACCTCCTTACAAAGGAGGTGCCTTTCATGCAGCAAGAGCACATACACATGCTTTGTACAATCCTATATGTCTTCTGTTTATCTACATGAATGCAACCCAAGTGACTGTGTGTTTTAAGATCATGTTAACTAAAGTAGGGTGTTGGCTGGAACTCAATACATTAAAGACCTGTTGACTGTTGTACACATTTATGAGTATTTTGCTTCTGCGTAGCTTGTTCTCTCATGAGTGGTTCAAAGCACAAATAAATAAAGGTGTTGCACAAGAATGCAGAATATTGTGTTTTTTCTGGTTAATCTGGTTTTCATATATATCTTGAGAATAGATTAATATACACATGTATATAGACAGATATTGTCTATTACTATTTTTATCTACCTCCATTTCAATATATCTATCTAATCATAAACATGACCTGTCCCTGGTGCTGAACACCATCCCATACACAAACATTACCTGTCCCTGGTACTGAATAACATCCACACACAAAACTGTTCCTGAATACCATCCCCAGACAAATATGACCTGTCCCAGGTACTGAACACCATCCACACACAAACATGCATGACTGGTCCCTGGTGCTGAACACCACCCACACACAACAAACAAAGAAAACCTGTTCCTGAACACCATCCCCAGACAAATATGACCTGTCCCTGAAAACCATCCACACACAAACATGACCTGTCCCTGGTACTGAACACTATCCACACACAAACATTACCTGTCCCTGGTACTGAACACTATCCACACACAAACATTACCTGTCCCTGGTGCTGAACACCATCCATACACAAACGTGACCTGTCCCTGGTGCTGAACACCATCCACACACAAACATGACCTGTCCCTGGTACTGAACACCATCCACACACAAACATTACCTGTCCCTGGTACTGAACACCATCCACACACAAACATTACCTGTCCCTGGTACTGAACACCATCCACACACAAACATGACCTGTCCCTGAACACCATCCACACACAAACATGACCTGTCCCTGGTACTGAACACCATCCATACACAAACATGACCTGTCCCTGAACACCATCCATACACAAACATGACCTGTCCCTGGTACTGAACACCATCCATACACAAACATGACCTGTCCCTGGTACTGAACACCATCCATACACAAACATGACCTGTCCCTGGTACTGAACACCATCCATACACAAACATGACCTGTCCCTGGTGCAGAACACCATCCATACGCAAACATGACCTGTCCCTGGTGCTGAACACCATCTACACACAGACATGGCCTGTCCCTGGTACTGAACACCGTCCACATACACAAACATGACCTTTCCCTGGTGCTGAACACCATTCACACACAACATTACCTGGTACTGAACACCATCCACACACAAACATGAACTGTCCCTGGTACTGAACACCATCCACACACACACAAACATGACCTGTCCCTGAACACCATCAACACACAAACATGAACTGTCCCTGGTACTGAACACCATCCACACACAAACATGACCTGTCCCTGAACACCATCCACACACAAACATGACCTGTCCCTGGAACTGAACACCATCCACACACAAACAAGACCTGTCCCTGGTACTGAACACCATTCTCACACAACATGACCTGTCCCTGGTATCTAAACAAATCCAAATATAAGCTATAAGGCTATAATATGTTCTATTTCAGACATTTCAAGAGATTTTCATTCTTATAAGACTTGTTTAATGTCTAATAGTTCGTTTTGCTGCAGTATTTTATGATTACAGCCATGGCTGCCCAACTAGCCTGAGGCTATTACAAAGGGCTTACCCTGTTTACAGAGACATCGAATTTAACATGAAACTCATGCTTTACAATCATATATAACAGCTATGCATTTACAACGAAGGGCCCGGCCACATTGGTTGTACGATCATCAAACAATCACACTCATGGCCACTCATGGATAAAGTCAGTAATGTGTAAAATGCTACCTTTGATCCTTCCTGGCAGTAAGTTCTGTCACAGCCTGTTTGAAATTCTACATCAAATTTGTACTATGGCCAGTGTTGAATATGACCACACCCTTACTGGAAATGTGCATATATCTAATAGCTTCTGGAGCAATCATTTTAACCATCAAATCCAAGCAGATACATGACTGTGTTCTGGCAAATTTCACTTGTTCTATAGATTATGCCTCTCAAGTACTGTGGGTCTTTCACATTTGAAGATTAATCTCGGAGTCGAACAATGAAATTAGCCTTTAAAAATGTCCTTTTCCTTCCTGTGCAATCAACAGTTGACAGCAATGCTATGATACTACAAAGATGTAGCCTGTGTTACACAACCTCTTGCTGTCACTGGTGTATACTAGGGGTGGATACCGGTTCGCTGGACCTGATTCGGACCTTCATAACATCCAAGAACCGAGTCCAAAAAACCTAAAGCCAAAAACCTGAGTCCAAAAAAAACTGAACAAAGTACAAATATATTTCTCTATTTTGTTTGATAAAAAGTGTTTTGAGTCTCCCCTCTGACAAAAAAAGGCATTTAAAACAAGTGCAATATTCAAATATCAAACACTGGTTTATCTTGAAAGTCTTCTCCCCACGAACTTTTATAGTTGTGCATGTCAGTATGAATTCTCTATGCTTGATATTGGTCTGGGCCTACACTTGGACTTGGACCTTATTAAGCCGAACCGGTATCCACCCCAACTGTATACGGTTGAAAATTTGGCAGAACTATCTCTTGCTCTCAAATTCAGATCTAGAGTTTCTGATGTATAACATTGGAAAGCTGGCAGAACTATCTCCTGCCCTTAGATTTGGACGACGTTGATGTGTCCGGGAATGGAGCAGGACAAAGGGTGTCCATCAGACCCTCTAACCAGGTGTGGCCGTTGATGATCTTTGTTGTCGCTATGATGTAATCTGACAAACCTGGGAAAAGTAAGGGATTGTACATGTAAGTCCAATGTTGACAAACAGTTTAAGCTGACATAATCCTATTGTCAGGCTTTAGATTAATATGGGTACTTTCTTAGGGCCTCCATGGGTCTTTTTTGTTTTACAACTAATTACCAGTGTCCTTTGCTATCCACTTTCCATTCATGAGGATTTGCCATGAAAATAAGTGACTGTTTTAGAATCTACTTATGTTTTCATACATCATGGCAAGTCTGGTGAAGAAAATGAGAAACGACATTAAAATAACTTGTATCAGTAAGTGTATGTGTACTGCACCTGTAGACATTGTCCTGGTTTTTATTTGGTTTTTGTTGTGACCCATGTATGTCCATATTCTGTATTTTAATTTGTAATTTACTTTGGAAAACCAATGAAGAGAGAAAAAACAAACTTTTACCAACTTTTACCAACACAGATGAACTTTCTTGCTAAGTTAAAATAACGCAGTAATATAATAAACAACAAGATGATAACAACTTTGACACAAATGGATGTACGACTATATCATGGATTCTATTCACATGTATAATAATGAAAGACTGAATGCAGCCAGAGGTTGTTTCCACAACTACCTGTTGTGAGCTGCAGAACACAGTTAATCATCATCATCATTCACATGTATTTACCGGTACCATTTCGCATTATAGTCAAACCTTCCAAAGAAGGCCACTCGGGGGACTAATAAAATTGAGTCTATGTAGACAGGTAGTCACTACGGACAAGATTCTTAATGTTTGTGTCAACAGGAAAAGTTAGAGACCACCCAAAAGTAGTCACATTGGCCAGGTGGTCCTTATGTAGAGGTGGTCACTTGACTGTATTATATTGCTGTGTTACTCTACATATGAGGTGAAAATATTAGTCTAGTACTTACTGTCCTCCTGTTGGGATAGAAATCTGAGCGCTGCGATCTCTGCGTACGTCACTCCTCCCAGGAAGTACACCAGAGTCACCTTCGGACTCTCACTGCCACCTTCCACTGAGGTGCCTGATGGGAAATCAACCAATCAATCAATCAATCAATCGATCAATCAGACAATCAATCAGTCAATCAATAAATTAACCAATCAACCAACCAACTAGTCGATCAATAATCTTGATCAGTGGCGCAATGAATGAATGAGATATGCAGTAATGAACAGATAACTAGGACTAAAGGTAGCACCAGTCGCCTATGAAATATAAAAAATGAAATAATTATTGATCTCAAACCAGTTTAGATTAATTAAACTCAATGAACAGATGTTCAACTAGTCATGACAGAGAAGACAGGCACTATGTACAGCAGTATTGACAGGTTCAATATACCAGGAACAGTTCCCATAGCTCTTTGCAATAAGTACCATAAACACTATTCATCGTTCATTGTACTCATGTCCCATTACACTTGGCACTAACCAAAACCATCACGCAAGGAACCAGAGAGGGAGAAAGAGGGGTAGGAAACAGAAAAGATGGGAGGATAATGTAGGAGAACGGACACTCAGGTATGACACAGACGGAAAACCAGAAAACCGTGACTGGTGGAGAAAACTGGTTTCTCTTGTGGTGTCCCACCGGTCAAATAGTTAGACTAGGGGATAGATGAGATTACAAGACGTACGTTTCTTCCTGAGTCCGACTGGTATCCGCTGTGCTTCCTCGAAGGTTGGTCCTGGCAAGATCTTCAACACCTCTTCTATACTTCTCCAGCCGGGCCTGGCTAAAAACTGTGCCAGTCGGACACTTAGAGGGGCGTAACCACTGAACACATAGGAGATGTCATTTGGGTTCTGAAACACAAACAAACAAGACAATATCAGAGATATTAAACTATGCAGATGTTATCAGATATAGAACTGGCTAGTAGGACAGTCAATATCATTCTGAAACAAAATTTAAGAAAGAAATAAGATTGAAATATTTGGCTATAAGTTATAACTACAAGCTTAAAGGTATATCCTTCAATGATGAAGAAAACATGGACCCTACTCTTTCTGACAAGTGTGGTGGGATCTTTCATGTGTTCAAGGTGTGACTCTCCTCAAACATGGGACCTCCATTTAACGTCCTATCCGAAGGACATCCCTACCTAGCAAACAGCTAAGATATAAGGCTTCTTGTTCATCATCTTTCTCAACGGGTATCCAGTCCAAAATGTTCAAAGAAGTACTCACCTGTTCACTGACATCGTCGACCATGAGTCGGAGTGTTTTCCGTGAGGTTGGGTACGTCCTCTGTTTCTGTATGGTCAGCAGCCCAGCTCTCTCCAGGTTATTTAGGGTGATCAGGTGCTCATAGCCGTAAGTCTGAAACAGAAAAAAACATCCAGTCTAGCTTGCGGTAAAGTTTAACTTATTAAGCTTTTGAGCTTAACCCTCTTTAAATTCGTATGTCAGAGTAGGGATTGCAAACTGGCAAAATCATCCATTCTACCGGTAGAGATCCCGATTGGAGTGCCATATATCCGTAAGTCTCAGGAACAAAACTTGCCTAAAATATTTTTTTATTCATATATTGGTTAGGCTCTCTCCAGGTTATTCAGGATGATCAGGTGCTCATAGCCATAAGTCTGAAACAGAAAAACATCCAGTCTAGCTTACTGTAAATCTAATATCTTTTACTGAATTCCCAAAATCTGTATCTACTTTATTGCTCTAGTCTTAAATGTTTCCTGTGACATTTTATCAATAAAGAATCAAGAATAATACCAAAGCTTTCCATGTTAAAGTGTCTGTTGAAAAGGAAAACATATTTCATTCAAGACGAATGTAGTGTGGTAGTGATTTGTCATCATAAACAGGTTCACTTTGCCATTCTGTTGCCTTGATTGCACATGTCAAGTGATCTACTTCACTACTGTAACATGTAACCTTACCTGTAGGATCTCCCTCTTGTAATAGTCCAGAGTCTTCTGTTTCAGACCGTTGTTAGCTACCGACTGGATACACACCAGCCGCAGAATCTGTCAACACAGACACAGGTTAGCATCTTGCAACTTGCCATATACTTTGGCTACTTATAGCGGTGAGAAGCAGTACTACAGTCAGAAGCTCTGTGGAAGGTGCATGAGACACACCAAAACGACAGCAGGTTGTGTAAAAAAACCCTCCAATATCCTATTTTCTACCAACCTAAAGAAAATATTTTGGTTGCAAGGCCTTTGCTGTCAAACATAACTTGCGTAAAATATTTTGTGACAGAAGAATGTGCAAACATATTTCATTGCTTGCTGCATCGGATTTGAGTGATAACAGAGAAGTGAGATTCCTTATTACCAAGTCAAGACAATTATCTTTATACAGAAAAGAACAATTCTTTCTTACGCTGAGGATATTTCTTTCTTCATAAAGGCAAAGCTTTACCTTGATGATTGGTTCTTTTCTTGCTATGCAGTCCTCAATGTAAGGGTTCACCTTGTCAGTGTCAATGCCATTCAAAAACTCTGGAGAAAAAAATGACATTCAATTTGTTGTATCCTTGAGTGTAAATCTATTCAGATACAGTTTCCCTGTACATTGATATTCCTGTATTTTGGACTTGTACCTAAATCAGTTTTGCAGTTACTGTAATGGTACACAGCACTTCTACTTAAAGTTATTCAGTAGGTGTGTATATGTGTCTTATGTGTGGCTCCATACTAAAAGGTAAAGCAGTCAAACCTCAGACTGAGGACAAAGCATGACACCTTTTCATTTAGCTATTATTTTCGCATACTACAGATATGAACATTTGTATGAAACTCACCTTGTTGCACTGTGAGAGATTCCATGAAATGGTCTGAATCTGTGACTTCCTTGATCATTTCTGCTATTGTTGTGTCTGGGAAAGACGGTATATTGTATAACACCATTAGGTTACATACTACTACTTTACTACTACAGTCAAACCTGTCTATAGCGGTCACTCAAGGGACTGGCCAAAACTGGCCGCTAAGAACAGGTGGCCGCTATGGAGAAAATGTCGATTAATTGACCACGAGTGACATATTTTCAGTACCCACTGCACTGAGATACATTTATTCACCGTACAGTACACATGTAAACAGGTAAGGCACATTTTAGAAGTTCGATTGTTGTTCTTTTACTCCTAGTTAGTTAAGAACAAAATACATGTTGCTCAGTTGTCACTTACTGTTCGTTTTCGACCGTTTTCAAACATAAAATCGTGGCGACAATTTTCCTCAGTCTCTTGTTGTGGCTTGTGATGATCAACATCTACCATTATGCCAATAGGGTACTCAGAAGAAGGTCGCTCTTTTGAAGGCTTTTTGTCTTTTCAGAAAACTGCAACAGCCCAAATTTTACATCATAGTAGTATTATCCACATTCATTTTGAAGCTTTTGGTTTAGTAATTATCTTCAGTGATACTTTGCAGCAAAATAAATTTAGTATATTATACCTCCGTAACAGTGGTGTCTTCCGTTGACCTTTATGCTGCTACCTATCCAGTTTGTATCAGCGCCATTTTGAAAATTGCGCGAAACACGTTTTGAGCACAATTTGAATGAATTCCCGGTGAAAACGGAAATTGGGCCGGCATTCAAACATTTCACGAACTTACCGCATCAGGTACATGTGTGGGTTGTATTTTCCAAAAGGCTGCCGTAATATTTGTCCAGTCGAAATGCACAGAAATTGTCAATTTTACCACGATGTACAAACGCAAGCCATGTGAAGAAAACTATACTTGACTTCGCGTCAAACCATGGATTTTCTAACAAAGATAAAACATTCTGGTTTTCTTTATTATGATCCTATCCAGTTGAGGCCGCATAAATTTGATAACTGCGTGAAAAAATGAAGATTTTGAACCCGGCGCGCGGTGGCGATGCGGCTTCTACCGGCGCGCCGTGACCGTTATCGGCAGTGTTACTGTACTCGCGGGACCGAAAATCGTCTGGCCGCGACCGCGTTGGACAGGTGGCCGCTATAGCCTAATTCTTAATGCTTATGTCAATGGGAAAAATCCAAGGGACCGACAAAAAGTGACCACTATAGGCAGGTGGCCGCTATGCAAAGGTGACCGCTAATACAGGTTTGACTGTACTACTATATATATGCAGTATGTTGGTAAATGGCACAAGCATATGCATGAGGCCACAATTCATTTCAGATATTTCTAATCTACTTCTAATTTCTACTGTAAAATTTTAGCGAGAGGACATTGTGGGGAGTCAAAAGGCTGGGAGGAAAACTTGCATCTGACTCTGTTCGCTCCCTGAAACTGTGTGAATCAAAGTACAGACTTTCCCCTCAGACCCTGTTTTCATGTTGATATTCCAATCTGGAGTTATTTTTGTTCAGAAACTAGATTGGCATGCACAATGTAAATAGCATCCACTTAGTCCTGGTACTGATTACATTTTCATATTGAAACAATTGCCAAGAACTATAGCTGCGACCATAATCATTAGATAACAATTATGTTAGAAAATTCTTAAAACCGATACTTTTGTCTCCTGATTTTGAAACTTACGATTGGCAAGAGATATTTTTGCTGCCTGCATATGGGGAAGTCTGGACACAAACTGCTTTATTTCTCCAACCGTCTTGGCACCGTGTCTCTCCTGCAATGTACATCAAACATCACTGTGAAAACTTACATGTCTATTAGATGTTGAGTATAATCATAGTGTTGTGTATACTGAGAGTAAACTGTACTGTAACATTAAAAAAGATGTTAAGTATGTTGATTAAACTTTAAAGGCACCCAGAGCACTTTATGAGGCTTGAAACTCGAATAAAAACCCTCCAATTTCTAGTCATTCCTGCATATAGTAAGTTTCAATATTACTATTACACATAGACATTCAAGAAGCAAAGATCCAATGTCGTGTGGTGAGAAATTATAGAAAATCCAAGCACTAATAGATTGATCCTGACTGTCCATCACAATTAGCGGTTCGACCAATGAGAGAGTGGCTGCATTTCCGGCAAAAATTTGCATTTTTATGTTTTTATTTTGCATTTCTACGTTTTGACGGAGATGGGCGGGGCTATGGTATCGGTCTATTTACACTAGGCGTGTGAAACTAAAAGATCACCATGTAGCGTATTTTTGTGCCGCTTTTGAGCACCTTTGATATCCGTACACAAATGTAGTAGACAGGGGCATTAAATGTCAATTTCATAAGATTACAGCAACTATAATATTTCCAGTTTTCAAGCCTCATAAAATGCTCTGGGTGCCATTGAAGAACCTGCCACACAATTAAATGAAATTAAGGGTCTAACCCAATGAATCAAATCCATCAGTCCCTTACACAGTATAAAGTACCAACTCTAGTCTAAAGTTCAGAATATTTTTTTATCATGAATCAGTTTACCGGTAACATGCAGATAAAGGGAACAGTGTGTTCCTCTATTGTGTGACAAGATTTACTGTTACATGCGTAAAAACGTTTTGCAGACATAATGATGAACAAAACATTACTGCAAGGCAAAAACGAGCATATAAAACAATTCATGTTTCATGTTAAAGAAAACCATTGAAAATACAAATATGTAGAAAACAACAAGAAGTCTACATGTGTAAGTCTTGATATGAACTGACCTCAAACTGGGCAGATATGAGTTTGGCCTTCCTGCTGAGTAAGGGTCCGATGGCGTGGAAGTTCCTGTCTCGCGCCTCGGCGTACAACTCTTCCGCCGAGTTCAGGACCAGCTTCTTAGGCTCCGTGGGCATCTCCTGGGGTCCGCCTGTCTGCTGCTTCGAGGACGCAAACTTCTCCGGAGGCAGCTTTACTGAAGCTACATGGAAACATCATCATGGTGATTAGAGATGGCAGACTTCACCACCTCATCTTCTTCTGGGCAATTCTGCATGTTAGCATTAACACTACCTTCAATGCACAGTGCAATGTTCTCACCAGGATTTTTTCACAGCATAGGGGTCACGTACAGAAGGCCAACTTTGCGCGGTGTAAGTCACTCGCGGAGTGCCAAAGACATGATAAGGAGTCTGGCATCTTCCCGCACAAAATTTTGAAATTCACTAACCTGAATTTTCATGGATAAATTTTGTGAAGTTTTTCCTCTGTCACATCCCCATTCTAAAGCCAAATATGAACTTTTTATAAGACTTATGAAGGTTCTTCCCAGAAAGAAACACCCCTATGCTCATTGAAACACAGCATCGTGGTCCAGATCACAGCATCGGGGGTCCAGATCACAGCATCGGGGGCCCCTATGCTGAAAAGGCCTGGCGAGAACACTGACAGTGGAACAGTCAGAATTGCCCTGAAGAAGATGACAAACAGTCACCGCAACGTTGGCTCTTGTTAAATACATGTACTATGTGGTTGTGAATAAAGTCAGAGCTTCAACACCTTACCCATACTGCTTAGTGACCCGTCAAATCTCATAGACAACACTGGCAACAAATTTCATTAATAAATAATCATATATTACTTCATGGACGTCATGTCATACTCTAGGTAACAGTCCTGTGAAATGGAGAGGTCAGTAACTCATCTATTTAAGATTGACATGGATCCTCTTTGAAAAAAAAAAACTTATTCGGTTCGACGTACTGTTGTTGATGCCGAAGATCTCATCGATGAGTCCCTCGTATGTGAGCTGGGTGGGGAGGGGGGTCATGAGGTCCACGGTCCGGTCCAGCAGCAGCAGACAGTCGATCTGGGGCGTGATCTGGGGTTCGGTTCCCGCCAGCTCACGACGCATCCTCAACATCATGTCTGCTACGTGCTGAAGTAACATCAATTTGATTGGTCATTTTTCGATATACGTTTGTTCATTCACACCATTGTAGTGCCTACTGGCACATAGGGCAGCAGGTATATCTTTCCAGGAAGGGGGTGCTAAGCCCTTCCCCTTTAACGTGCTCAAGCCAGGCACCTCCTCGAACACAGGACCTCCGTTTTACGTCTCTTCCAAAGACAGGTGCAGCCCCAACTAAGATGTCCTGACCCAGGATTGAACCGGCCAGTCTATACCAGATACCAACTAATTGCAACAAGGAGCTCAACTGAGGCTGCTACCAGTTGAACTAACAGAGGAATCCCCACTTTGAGGTATACATGTAGATATAAGCAAGTGAAAACTTAAAAGGCTAAATCAAATGTTAATATCTATAAAGTCTAGGTTGCTCCATATTTTACTCTAAAGACAAAAGATAATCTAGTCCAGTAGATCCAAAGACATAAACCAGAAAATAATGACATTGTAGAAAAATGGCCTGATTTTTCTTGTTGCATTCAGTTTTTTTTCATGAATGGATTTTTGCAGCAAATGCAGCCATTGCACCCATTTGCACCATTTTGCCAATTGCACATTTTTGGGAATTGCAAAAAAATTCTCCACTTGAGGCGAAAAATTGGCACCGATTAGCACCAGTCTGCACCACTTTGCGAATGCCTTTCTCAATTTGGCACAATTTGGTGCAAGTAGTGTTTAATGAGTCCTTACCCGTGCACAGTCTCCCTTCCCACAGATGGTAGGAATGATGCCGTACAGAGCCTGGACAGACATCAGGGACTTGGCAGCGTAGTACATGGACGTCATGTCATCCTCCAGGTAACAATCCTGGGAAATAGAGCGGGGCATAGATTTTCATGTCTTTAGACAACAGAAACATTATCACTTTTCTCATTTATCTATTTATCGATCTTGGATACAGATGGGTTCTTACAGCTGAAAAGTGCTGATTGCCAAGGGAGCCCATGACAAGTAAACTACTAGTAAGGAGATCATGAATAACAGATGTAACTCTCCACCACAAATTCATGACACTACAAATATTTCTGATGTACATTTGTATTGCTACTGTGCGACATGCAGAATTGATTCAACCCCGAACTTAACACACCTTGAATATCTCCTTTCCCACTTCAAACGTGAAATTATAAGTAAAAGCAAACATAAATGAATCAGAAATGATATTTCATGGACATCATGTCATGCCCTAGGTAACAGTCATATGGAATGGAGAGGAGTAAATCATAATCATCTAAGATTGACATAGATTATCTTGTTTTTAATAAGAATTGGTACTCCGTGAATAGTTTCATCAGGTTGGTAAGTCACTCAGTCTGAATAAAAAAACTATTTTTTACACAACCAAGAGATTTATTCAACCGACGTTTCGGTGACCATCTGTCACCTTCTTCAAGGCAATTCTGACCGGTTCACATAATAATGCAGCACAGGTGTTGCTGCTTATACATAATGAGATGCCATCCCAAACGCAAAATATTGACATATGTACAAATCACAGGAGATGACATCACTATGTGGTCCCAAATGTACAGAAGTGTAACACATACACAACTATCGATCAAAAAACAACAAACAATGCAACGATTGTCATCTATTTCAAGAGTTTTTTTATTCAAGAATTGGTATTGGTTTAATGATGTTTATAACAGACGACTCACCCTGAAGGTAGTATCTATCTCCATGGAGAGTAAGTCGCTGTCAAACGGGATGAGATCCAGGGTGTACTCATCCACATTGCTGAAGGTGCCATACACACCCAGCTCCTAGTGGAACAGGAACAACATGGTATGGTTACAGACGAGCCTGGAGACAGATCTCCATCTTCACTGCTACCTTGTCCCCCCAATGACCCGGAGGTCAAGGGACTAGGTAGGTAGGTATGGTTAGATAAAAAAATGCCTAATCCTAAACATGATGCCTCCCTCTTCATAGTAGTTTGGTACACACATCGAGTAAAGATGTAAAAATGGAAAAGCGATCTTGAACCAGAAAATGCTTGTCAATCAGAGCCAAAGATATTACCCAGAAGCTGAAGACACGATAAAAATCAAAATTTAATAGAGTATACGTATGTTAACGTTATGATTTTTATTTTGCATTTAGCTTTTTTTCAAGATTGGATATTTTAGTTAAGGTCCTTTTTTTAGGACCCCTAACAATACTAGCCTGATCCTGACCGTCCGCCACAACTAACTTTCAACCAATGAATGCATGGCCATTAATAAGCTGTTAGACTAATAATGAGAGAGTGGCTGCATGTATGTCAAATATTTGCAATATATATGTCACTTCAAAGAAATGCAATCCCTAGACCTGTACCTTAAGTTTCTGTTCACAAAGCAAACTCTTCCTGGGAACAAAGAAGATGTGAAACTCCTTACGAGACCCTCCAGTTTCCTCTTCTCTGTGCAGATATGAAAAAAGGGAGAATTATGCAAAATTACGTATAGGTCATCATGTAATGTGGCACTGGTCAATCTATATTTTATTTTCATCACGACCTCTAGCTAAATGTCTACTTTAAATGTCTGACACCCGGGCCCAATAGAATACATTTCTTTAGCATAATGAAATAACTCCATTGATAACATAAGACAAACTAAGCAAATTCTATGCAATTTTCATACAGTAGGTCATCGTACAATTTTGATGCTGTACAATTTTTTAAAAAGGCTGTGACAGAATCAACCTCTGAAAAGGATCTAAGCCAGCCTTTCCAGTAACAAGACAGCTGAACTTTGTCTGATATACATGTACATATGTCAGAATAGAGACTCCTGACATATACAAGACTATCTCAAGATAGCTCATACGACAATCATACAAGTTACAACCATTAAACGACAATCATACATTGTACAATGATCATACAACGAACATACAACGACAGCGACCGTGCCCTTACTTGAGGATGTTCTGTGCGACGATCTCCATGAGAGCCAGTTTGGGCCGACACAGGAAGACGATGTTGTTGACGTTTGCGGCGGGCAGGCGGCCGGGGCGCAACTGGAACATCTTGTCGACCTCATGTTCCTAGGAAAGAGAGGAGAATTGTACGTAAAGGTAAGGCGGTCAAACCTCGGACTGAGGATTAAGCATGACGCTATTTTGTTAGCTATTCAATGCGATGCAATATTGAAATTATTGTCAGAAATGTTATAATTACCTGCCACTTGGGAAAATCTCCTACAAATATTTAGAATAATATCAATATCCAAGCTGTTGTTCCTGCATAATAATATCAACATGACATTTCTTCTATGGACTTCAACAAGCTACAAGGTAGCAAATTATGTAGGCTTAAGTACTTGGCTATATATATATATATATGCAAATATTTCACTCGAGTCTGTCTGAAATATGTAACTAATGTTACATATCATGATTGTATACCTTCAGCAGTGAATACTCAGCAATCAGCCCAAATGGTCCAGTCAGCTGTTCATCCCACACAACGGCCTAGTGGGAAACAGGCAAATATTGAAGTAAAATGTATTACTAATTAAAGTAAGACATAACGGTACTAGTAGTATTATTTTTACAACATGAGACTACCAACAAATTATTTTGCCCCCCTCCCCACATTCATTCGTTACACAAAAGTCGACACAGCGATAAAATAAAGACGGGGAAAACACACAGGAGCTGCAAAAGAGCCCTACCTTTGTTCCGTCACATTTGTCCAGACATTCGAGCAGTTCTTTCCGTGCAGCTTCTCTTAGAATGGCGAGGTTGACTCGGCCTCCGCTCAGATGGGAAGCCGCCATCTTGGTTCATGTGACATACACGGGACAATCCAATAGTGGGGATATTGGGGAGTGGTGTTCCGATCTTTTATACACCAGGCATCTTTTGTGAGCGACAAGCTTCCAAGTTCATTTTTATCATTCAAAGGATATAACAATTAAGGATGTTACGATCGGGTTTTTTTTATTCAAAGTGTAACCGTACGTTACATGTCTGCGGCTTTAATAGCAGTATCTCCCAGGAACTGTTAACGGATTGTCCTTTATGACAAATCCTGACCTTTGACATGACCCCGTTAAGGTGCGCAAAGGGGCGTGGCCCAGGTAAAGCAAATATTTCTTTCAATAGCTCACCTATGAAACTGCAGGCTCGAATGTTTGAGCCTACATTGTCATGACCATAGACGTGACTGGCTTTTGCCACATGACTTGTAGCTAGGTAAAAGGGAAGAAACAACTAAAGCAACAACAAAATGGCAACAAAGCTAAGGCCCAACATACATGTAACTATTGATATCGAAATAGCCAAGAAAAGTGGTAACGTTAGCTAAGATGGAATCTAAACTTTCTGTTTTTCCTGACGCTATTTCATTTTCCCCAATTCCCTCTTCTATCCTTCCTTCATTCATTTTCGTCCCATCTGTTTTCTTTTGTTCCTTTCTTCCTTTTCTTCTTTAGTGCTTTCTTCTTTTCCTTTTATCCAATAATTATCAAATTTTATTTCTTCACATTCCTTGCCATACTTTTCCGTCGTTCATGCTTTTCTCCTTCATAAATTGTCTTGACTTGATCGATTGCTGTTTTGCTCTTCCTTCATGCGACTACTGCGTGAAGTCGAAAGGTGTCTCCCCTTCTTCAAAGGAGCAGTTTTGGTGGTAAAGCGTTGGGTGGTCTAACGTGTTCACGAAACTCCATGGCTTGATGATAACTGCGAAATTATCCCAACTATTAGAAAGAAAGACTTCGCAAAGAATAGCAAGATATGATTTTCTATGGTCGTTATAATCGTTTTGGTGTAAAACGCCACTCACTGCGGCTCTATGAGTTGAAACTGTCATTGTTAACTCATTCTTTATCGTTTCAAGTGGGCACTTTGCAAAAGCAATGACTTGTGCTTTGCAACAGGAGGAAAGTACACCAAAGAAGACGTTTAAAAGATGGTGAGAGTAACGAAACGGCCGGGCCGCGGGGGTTGGGGCTGACCGCAACCACCTGTCATCATGTGTCCCGGCCGACTGACCCTCATTTGGCGCGTGAACGCAGTCATGAAATATTGATGCCCAGCGGCCGCAGATGGCTCTCATCCGCACCGGTTCAAAACCCCCTCCAAACACCCGCCCGAAATATCCTCAAAATTGACGACAACATTCTCGGCACGTCTCAGGCGCTCCGTGCCGAGGTCTAGCGGGAATGCGCCGCTTCTTTCAGCGAGGGAAAACCGGAAATACCGGGTGTGACGCGCCCGCTCATCTTAATTCGGGCACCTTTAAAAATCCAGAACAGGACAGCAAGATGGCCGCGACAGGCAGCGGAGGTTGGTGTCGTCCGATCCTCAATTTTAGTGCCATTGATTCCCTTAATTTCATCATATTCTTTTAAGGTTCAACACCTGAAGTATACCCCTCTCGTTTCAGACAAAATGTCGGACGCGGAATACAGGGAAAAGCTGATACGGACCGTGAAAAAGGAGGTGAGCGGGACGTTCTTAATATTTTTCCGTGGCGCAGCGTTCGGTGCTCCGGTAGCGTATGGACATCAAGTGGTCGATATTATGTCCCGCAATATGTATTCAGAAATCACGGATGATATTTTCAAGTGTGTCGTGTAGTGTTGAGGTTAGAGGGGGCGGGGCAGGGAGGCTACAATATGGGGTGATGTTGGGCAGTTTCCAGGTGGTGCTTCATTCGAATTAAAGGCGATGAATCGAAGGTAAAATTGCAGTCGATAAGCACGGTGTATTTATCGTCCTATAACTGCCATTTTGACAGATCTAAATCTCGTAGTTTATAGTCGTTGAGGGAGCAGTGAAAGTGAGTCCCTTGCTGTTATGTTATGGCTGACAACAAGGCATATTTGCCACACCATGTATTCAGCGACGCGGAACAAAACAAACTGATGGTAATGAACAGGTGTACAGTATTGACGTGCAGGTACGCTCAGGTTTACCTGATGCACACCTGGTGGGTTCTCCTATATGTCCAAACTATACCTGTGGATTTCTTCTCGGTTTCAAAATTCTCGGTTTCTAGGGCATTTCGGGGCTAGCCGATCAGGACGATTAAGGAATATGGTTATGCTTAAAAGATTTGGGTTCAGTTAGAATTAAGGTTAAGGTCAGGGTTAGGGTTTGTGTTAGAGGTAGGCACTAAACCGTCTTGGCCCTGGTGCCAAATTGTCCTGATCGGCTGTATGCCAAAATGTCCAGGTGTGGAAACGTCCCACATTCTGTCGGATATTAATTTTTCAGGTATCGCATACATCACAACTGACCTAAATATGGAAAATAATCTATAGTCTTCGTGATATACGCACCTGTTGTAGGTAATGTATAAAGGGATGCTACACAGCAATGCGTGTAGAAAAATTTAATGTTATACAGACTCAATCCTACATCTAGTCACCATTCAACTGAAACTGGCCACTGCAAACTGAATGTGTCAATGGGAAACAAAAGTTCAATGGCCAGGTTGTCCTGGTGCATGTACATGATCACTTGAGCAGGTTTGACTTTGATATGTTAATTGGGGTCAGATGTAAAGTACCGATGTAATCATAGTATTTGTGATTCTATGATAAGAGCGTGATTGTTTATGGGCATGAATATTATATTACATTCTTGTAAAATTATTTTGTAACATGCATTATGAAAGCCGTGGATAGGTTCTTGAATAGGATTCTCCTGAAAATAATATTCATTTTGGCTTAATTAAAGTACACTTTGATTTGTGATATTCTGTACTATATACTGTAAAGGACTTAAGGTTTGCGGGGATTTAATTTAGTGTTATGGAGAAAATGGAGTTTTGGGATGGTTTTTAGTAAGCAGTTGAAACAAGGTGGTAGGCGGGCAGAAGATGATGGTTTTAAGATTGCGGTGAAGAGGTTACAATGAAAACTGTGAAGACTAAATCGTGTCAAAAATTTGAACATTTACTGTATTGCTTATAGATTGGGAGGCTACAAGTCTACTCCCATCTAAAATAATAATTAACCTATCAAGCACGATGATAGTGAATTATGAATATTTATCAGAGTCCTCTGTTCATTGAACATATGTGATGTATGAAAAGACCACTGGTTTTTTCATTTCCTACTTTTCATTGCATTCGGAGATTTAGAGGATACTGTATATTCTTTTATTTTCGTGGAATTAATTTCTAGGTGGGTGGGTAAAGGAGGTTTACTCGATGTTTGAAGTTTGTGTTGGAAATAATTCAAGTTGTTGTAGAGTAGATATTTTTTTTTAACATATTCGCTGTGTCGTGATTTCGCGTTAGAGAGGTTACTGTATAAACCATGAAAATAAAACCACTGCAAACATTTCAAGATTTACAGTAATGACTAATACTAAAATTTTGCCAATGTGTAAAGAGAAGAGAGAGAATATCTCATCTACCAAACAGGTTGAGGCTCAAACTGTAAGCTTGGGATTTTATCTGATGTACTGTAAATGCAGAAATATTTACGGTGGTTTATTTTTGCGACTGTTTGACTGCAAACTTAAAACAACTGCAAGCATTTTTGTCCCATACTGTAGTAGTATGAGACTATAGTACTGCCGTGAAATTAAAACCACCGCGAACACTCCATTTTCCCCTAGGCTTTAGCGTGAAATAAAAACCATGCAAACTTAACTGTATTTACAGTACCATGTTTGTGTAAGAGGTAACAATTTATCCTGAGCTGGGCCCAATGGAGCCGATGATCAATGCACTTTGTTTACAGCAAACAAACCTCTACCATAAACCAACGGTTTTCTATTACCTTGTGGCTTCGCGACCAACCTACATGCACACATTTTATCATTATTTAGAGAGGGATTCTCTGCCAGATTGTTCGCTTGTATCCCCGGTGGATTGTCTTAATGATAGAAATTTATGTTTTTAAGTGTTTTGTTTTCAGACTATTTCATGACACTTTAAGGCACAATAAAAAGGTCAATGTAGAGCATCAATGTTATGATAGATCATATGTTTTCAAATGAAACAAAATCCTTTTTTTCTAGGGTGATAATCAAACATAATGCTGCAAAATGAATGCTGCATGTAACATGTAATATCAGCATACATGTATGTGTACAGAAAATGGCATCTGGACTTAACAATAATAATAATATTTGCTTTATCGGCACCAATGCAGCAGTAGTTTTTGCAGGTGAATAGTGCATGGATAGCAAACGAAAACAACACCACACATATCCATTGCCGGCGGCTGACCCAGAACCTGAAATGTAAACATCTGCTTCTAAAGCAAAACACTGTACGTGCCTGGATTATATAGGCAAGTCAATTGGAAAATGTTTATCTCCATCCACTTCTGCACCTCTTGAATAAAAGAAAAGAATGAATACAGAAGTTATGATGAAAAGCAAATTATATAGTACTAGAAAAAAGACTCAATTTAAAAGATATTGAGAAAACTGTTAAAGGTGTCACCCATCGTAATATCCAACAATCCACACTGTGGGTGCGTCAAATTTTCACCATGCTATTGCTTGCTGTCCTAGCTCTTATTAATAAAGTGGATGCCTTAGGCTTCCTGCCTTCCAAATTGCAATAACTTCCAAATATGAAAGCTTCAATCTGTTTTCAACCAAGAATAGCTTCAGGGTATATGTTGGATAATTTTATTGCTTCAAAACCTGCACATGCATGTAGCTTACCTTAAAACCCTTCTGACATTTACAATGAAGACTAATGATGTGAGTTTAACCAGTTGAATCAACAGTGCACTAGAAATGTGAATTTGTGGTTACAGAGTTTCAAATTTAGGTTATGCATGTGTGGTGAATTGTTTAGTTTTGCAAACTTACAATACAAAAAAATTTTTATGGCTGTTGATGATTTGCATTTTTCCTTTGGTTATTCCTTTCTTTCCCTCCGAAGGCTCCAATATAGTTTCATACATACACTGTAAATTCTGAGTTACCTTTGCAGTGCCTTTTTTCACTTGAAGAGAAACAAAGAAGGTTTTTGAGTTCTAAATGTTCAATTCTGTGTAGCACAGTTGTCATACAAAAGATACATGCATTTATTCCTGGCATCTTGGTGGTTTGCATTTGCGCTGGAGAGATCGCAGCAAAAACCCCGAAAATAAAACAAAGTAACAAACATAAAAGTTTCAAGATTTACAGTAACTGTATCAGTTTCTTGGATTTTTAGGAAAGGAGCTTCTTTATCTATCATCTCTTGTGGATTAAGCCTAGTATTATACTAAGCTGTTTATATAAAGCACATAACTAGATGATACATGTTTATGCATCTGCTATGTCTGAGTCGGGCAATTAATCTATTCACGTCTTGATTTTCATCCACAGCAAGTGAATTTTATGGATGGTATCCTCTGTACATGTAGCCTCAATATCTAATGCTGGGGCCCCCAAAAAAAGCAAGACGCCTAGATTTTCAAACGGTGACCATAGAATAATGATGGATTTGTTTTGTCATGTTGACCATCTCTGGATGGGAACTAAACAAAATGTGTGTGCTGATGCCATCCATAAACTTTACACTTCCTGTGGCCTAAGAAGAGAAATATTTACTTTATTCAACCCTTCCTAATATGCCATTGAAGTCACAGCCAGATGCATATTGACACAATATGATGTACATATTCCATTTCAGCCCTAATCAATTCAGGTTTACACTTTCTAAAAAAAGGAACTGTACTTCAAAGTACTGGCCATGGTGCTGATACAATGTTGTTGTTGTAGTAAGAGGTAGTAAGAACCTAATCCACAAAGTAACCACTGGATTGAGCTCCTGGCTTTCTGCCCAGAAAGACTGATGACAGTGTGAAAACCACCATGTTTCCTCTGGTAGGAGAACCATGTTTCTTCAACACCATGCCACCTAGTCCCATCCTCATCTTGAGGGTCGGGGACCATGGTTGCTTTCAGCACAAGCTTTCTCCACCCTTCCCTGCCCTCTGGGTACATTCTGCATGCCACACCCTCTTGATATTGATGAATCTGCATGTGCATCAATTTTTGTACAAACCATATAAAGAAGCTGCAAAATGAGCAAATGTAAACTGTAAATAGAAAAGACAACAACAGAAAACGGAGACTATTAATATCATAGACTGCCTTAAAAATTAATGTTTTGTTATCATGATTTTTTTTGCCATTTTTTTTTCTCCATTATTCAAAGAGAAAAATATAATTAATGTTTGGTGTATTATGCTCTGTGTGTTCAGTCATTTGTTCAACCTCATGACCACATAATGAAGGCAACTTTTTTGGGGGCAAACTTTTATTTTCTTTCACACGCTCGCATAAGTTTTGCAGTGCCCAATGGATGTCATCCATATATCAATTTCAGTATTGCCTTACAGACTGAGGCCTACTGTACCATGGGAGTTGTCTTGATGTTCAACATTATGTCATATGCACTTTGGCTGGTAATTCATCTACATAATGATGAGTAATTCAAGCTGACTGTAGCATGAATAAACTTTGGTTAGAATCATTGTGTAGACCGTAATAAGCAACAGATCAGGATGTCAACCCTCAACTACACTGTCTAGAGGCACAATTACTAGACCAAAGCACACACCCATGCATACCCTATTATTTTCAAGGTTTCTTATGATCTGAAGATAAGAGAACTTCCAAGAATTCTATTTTCTTGAGGTTTGACTTCAGTCACCCATGCAGAAGCATAACACCAGATCCGTGTTGAGTGGTAAGAAGAAGATAGTCTTGCTATAGCCTGCATCAGGGAGTATACATGACCTCTGACATGAAATGCCCCAGGGTTCATATTGGGAGACTCAATGGCTGGCTGGAGTAATGGGATTTTTCTTTAAATAGCAATACTTACAATGCCTTCATTTCTATACTATTAACTTCTTTTATTCAGAAAAGGTTTGCAAAGACGCCTCCAGAATAACTTAAAAATCTAAAGGTTTTTGTACAAAGGAAGCATTTTTTTATCATGATGATAAAAATAGAAATTTTAAAGAGTGTCAAACTACTGTGCAATGGTCCATATTGCTCTAGGTACATCTGATTTTCAGGACAGTAATAAAAATGGTGTTCTAATCTCTTACTGTACCCTGAAGAACATAAACCTCTGATCTCTGATGCTTAACGCTCCCCTGGGTGACATACTGGTTACTTTACTATCGCTTGGACATTTACTTACGCACCAGCCAAACATCCCGGCAGATTGCAACTAACCAAGATGGCACCCAGGCCGGTTCCGAATCTCTCTCTCTGGGAACCTTCAATGTGCATTGTGCATTTCTCCTTGGTCTCATCTGTGGGTGAATCCGTAGCTTGTCTGCATTCTGATTCTTTCATGCATGGGTCCCACTGACACAGCTGACGTGTATATTTCCTAATCCATAATGCATAAAGAACAAAATCACCTCTATGGCAAAATAAATGAAGACAAATTCACATTCTATGCTGTTTGTTAAAACAACAAAGTATCATAATCGCAGTGACTGTGTTAGGATGAAGATATAAAGATTTTTTTTCCTAATAATATGTCATCAGATTCTGTGATAATGCCCCAGATTCATCTCAATATAATGGATTATGGCAAAATCCGCTGGCAAATTGCGCCAACTTCGCAAATGAAACCAGTTCCAATTTGTTGCCTTAAATTTTTGCTAATTTCTTTAAAATTTCTAAACTTTTGCAGTCAGCAAAATGGCATAAATGGGCACAAAATGGTGCAATCACTGCAAATCACTTTTGATGAATCTTAATGTATCATTGTACGTTCATAATTGGTTTTTAATTCAGTGGCAAAACGTCAATTTCTGATCTCGTATCTGACTTAGAGCCAAAACTGAGAATGTGAGTCGGACATTCTCCATGGGCATGGCCATTTTCTTTGTACAGGTCACATATTTTACCGTAGTGTGACTGCAATGGAAAATTCGCAAATTGTTGCAATTTTGCGCCGTCCAGTTAGAAACGTTTGTACATGATTTTACTTTCTTAGGCCACACCAATTTAATTTCTTGGTTTAAAAAAATGCAAAATTCCAAAATCAACATGCAAACAGAATCTCAGAGTCAGAGGAAAGTTTGTACTTTGGTGCACACAGTTTCAGGGAGTGAACAGGTGCAAGTTTTCACCCCTGCCTTCTGTTTTAATGATGTCCTCGCACTAGAATTATTTCTAAAAAGTCTGTTAACCAAGAAATTAAATTGGTTTGGCCTTATCAAACTTGTCAGCCACCAGTGAGCCTGACTATAGACGTGGAATACATCCTTCGTTCACAAAGCCAAGCCGAGAGAGTATTTTTTTCTGTTGTGCTGTTGCTAGGCTGCAGTTCATAAGATGTCCATTTACTAAATTGTTTTCTTTGCTGGTCATAAAGCCAAAGGTGAAGTGGTTTTATAGCTTAAACTATGGTCGCAACGCTTACCCAGGCAACTCATGATGGGCTGGCCTGGGATATTGTAAATGTCAGAGAGCAAGAAGCAAATAAAATCACTGGGCTTTGTGGTTTGGTTGACTGTTAAGTCCTCCATTCTCTGTCTGTCTTGCTGGGCGAACTTTTTTTAGCTGTCATTCCAACCACCTCTTCTGCTTCATCTTTGGGCCAAAGCAATTCCTTTTCTAGGTTCTCAGATATTCTAACATGATAGTCAAGCAAGTCATGATCAGGACAAGATGGAAAAGAGAAAAACTTGAATCTATGCTCGAGTCATTCAATTCCTGATATGATGATGATGAATTCCTGATATTTGGCAAACCAACCTGGAAAACAATGAGATTATACCCAATATAGTTCCCTATGGCGTCAAGCATGTTTTTGTATGCAATTTATGGTATTTTGTTTTAGATTTCACATTACTTGACATGTGGCCGTGGGCAAACTCAATTTGCCATTATAATCACTACAGGTTCAATAGCCTTGCAATGATTTTTACTGGCTTTCTTTTATCAATATGGCAATATAAACTCATCCCCAGATAGTGACTGTTGTAGAATTGTGGTTTGACCTTGAGTCTTTGAGTTTGAGAAGGGAAAACTACTCCAAATTTAGCTACGAAAAAAGGTTGATGACAATCTCAGCTAGTGCTATAGATACATTGTTACAAAATTTATTATGTGTTAAGTGCTATGTTGATATTTGGGTATGCTTGCATGTACTTATCCTTCTAGGTAATGTTGTTTACAAAAAGGGCTGGTAAGTTGTTGTTAAAGAGCAAAGAAAACAGAATGACATATGTTGTTTACTCTGTGGATGGCATCAAACAAGATTAGGACCTCATTAAAGAAAGCAAATATCAAATTATAGGGGCACAGCGTGAGCCTCAGGGTACTGTATAGATAGTTATGCAAGGGCACTTGTGCAGGAACCAAAAAAATGTATTGCAAACAATTTCAGGGAGAAGTCAGTTGCTTGTGCATTTGATTTAATGATGTCATTTTGGTCGGACCTCTTAATGACAGTTTTGTCTGACAGGTCACAATTTTGAACAACACAAAAATCTGTTTGAAGTGCTGTAATTCTTGAAATGTTGGCAATGGTTTTAATTTCACGGTTTTTGCGGGGACCATTTCAATGAGATTACTTAAACCACAACAAAAATGTCTTACAGTGTTCTGCCCAACTAGCCCATTCTTTCAGCCGTGAACTTAAAACCACCACAAACGCTCTATTTTCTCCCTACTGCAAAATCGAATCCTTGCAAATTCAAATCCATTTACAGCAGCTATTGTCTTTAAAATGTCAAAGGTATCCTTTAGTTCTCAGTATAATATTATGTAACTTGGTATTAGGAGCTACAATGCAATACATTGTCCCTAAGGACAATAGGGTATTTCGATGCCCATTTTCCCCTGCACTAATTCAATTGCCTCATGCCTTGCATGATATTGAAGCGTGTAAGTCTATAAGTACTAATTTCTTTGATTTACAATTGATCTATCAATAATTGCATTTCAAAATCCTGGTGTCCAAGTTTAGTTGTATCAATTCTGGTAAAGCGGTGCAAGTGCCTTCATTCTGTATGCGTCAAGTACAAGCAAATCAATTTGGACAAGACAACAAGCCTTTGGGGTTTAATGGACATCACAGAAACTCCCCTTGAATTGGTTGTGTTGAAAATATCAAAGGTTTTCTTCAATTCTCAGAATGATACATTGATCCCCATTTTTCCCTAGGCTAATTTAATTGCCTTGTGCCGTGCATGATGGCGTAGCATGTAAGTCTAAGTAAAATCTAATTTCTTAGGCTTAGTAAAATGCATTAAATGCATTTTAAAATTCCTGTGTCCAACTTTAGTTGTATCAGTTCTGGTGAAGCACTGCGTGTCAGTGATAGTCTTCAGGTTGCGTAGATGCATTTTCATTCTGAATGCGTCATGTCCTAGCAGATCAATTTCGACAAGCCAACTAGCCTTGGGGCTTTCATGAACATCACAGAAACTCAGCATGAAGTAGTGTTGAAAATGTCAAAGGTTTTCTTCAGTTCCTAGAATGATAGATGCCTGGCTATGTAGAGAATCTTACATCTTCCATCAAGACAAATGGACAGCTTTTGTTCCCTTATCCCATGAACTTGCTGCCGGCTATATGCAACCTGTTAAGTGCATTTTTGTGTCCAGAGGACCAAGCCAAGTTGGATCTATCCTTGAAAGGCTGCGCCTGTCTTGTATGTGGACATCCTCTGCATTACAAGTGAGCAGATTAGTTCAGACAAGCCAAGGGGCTTAGGAAAGCTTACAGGACTTACAAAAGCACTGCAGTAATCTGCTTTAAGTAGTTACTGTGTTGAAAATGGCAAAGGTTACATGTATCCCGTTTTCCGCCAAGCAAGATGTGACTGGCTATGAAAAGTATCATATATTTTTGCCAAGATTTGGACAGCTTTGGTTCCTTTTGTCTCTACCCATCTTTACCTCAAGGTCATTCATTAAGTGTGTTTCGGTGTCCAGCTGCATTAGAGGAGAGTATGTAATGTATGTGTAGTTTAGTACCAAAGTGTCTGTAATACATTAAACATATTTTGATATAGATGATGAGGGTTAGGGTTTTAAAGAACTATTCCTCACTTTTTAGAATAATTTGTGACTGGATATAAAATATTTCTCTCATCTCCCACTGGTGCATTGGCAGGTTATATCCTGTATGTGGCTGTTTTTATCCTGGGGGACCCCAGTAGAAAAGGGGCTATTCTTGGAATAATTTGTGACCGGATATAAAATGTTTCTCTCATCTTCCACTGGTGCATTGGCAGGTTATATCCTGTATGTGGCTGTTCTTATCCTGGGGGACCCCAGTAGAAAAGGGGCTATTCTTGGAATAGGTAATGCTGCTGAATAAGAATTAGCCATCTTAAGTTCTGAGGGGCAGTTGCAATGTCTACACTGCCCGTTTGAGGACTGTAAACAAGTTTCTTGAGCATGACTACTACAACATGTACATAACTATATTCCTAAGTTTCACAACTGTGTGTGATTAGTGTCTGATTCTCTGATATCACAGACAGCTAGAATTCCTATTAATTAGCAAGAAACATTTGCACAACAGCAACAACAAAAATGAAGATTCAATGCAGCAAATTGTCAAGTCAAGGTACTAATACCATACTTCAACATTCCATCTCATCAACATTCCATCTATGCTGGACTAAGAAGCATATATTAGGTTGTATTCTGGTTGATTGTTCTGGTAAGTCAGGATTCTGTCAAGCCCTAATCACCCCCCTCTATGCATAGAGAAGATATGATTTGTACTTCTTATAGATAAGACCCAAACTGATGTGATCAAATTGAGAGATATCCAATCAAGAACATGCGCAGCCATGTCTGATGCTTTAAGACTTGGAGTCTTAAAGACCAAAGCAAGGTAATAACATTTTATCCATGTAAGCAGCTCTGTTCTGAATCGGAATCTTCCAATTACTAGCCACTCAGGGGAGGTACAAGAATGGAGGACCAGGGAGAATTCAGAAATTGTAAAAGATGATTACATTAGGGCACCTTCAGGCTAACTTTTTGTCTGTCATCATTTATTGATTAGGATTATGTAGAAAGGTATTTGTACAGATGTAATCTTCATGAAGAAAATATTTTACATGGAAACTCAAGCAACAGAAAAATCAGCACCACGGAAAGTACTGGTACTGGCATTGCTCTCTGTTTAGGAAGGTTTTGTTTTCGTTGTGTCTGTAGTTATTTGAAAACAGTAGAGTGACAGGATGTGAGGGGGAAGATGGTGTAACCTGATACTGACAGGATGTTATGGTTGATTTGGGGGTGAAAAAGGTTTTTTCAAAGGCTGGCAGGAAATAGTAGAACTAGTCATTTACGGGCATTCCAGGTCATGGGGTCAACGGAAGAGGTGACTAATTCATGGGGAGGTATTGTTTTGAGTCTTTCTGTTTGTCAGTGTTTTTGCATCTATACATTTTTACTACATAGAGACTGAACTATTTAATGATATGCTTGCCAGCTCATTCAATTCCATTTCAGGAAAGTGTTGGAATACATCACGCTTTGCTTGTGAGAAAAATTCCTAAGAAAACGTTTGTTGATTGGAAAGAATGAGGGTGTGGAACATATGTTGGGACACTTGGAGATAAATGCATGTAAAGCCATTGCAAGGCCCATGAGAATAATTTACAAGTCAAATCACTGATTACCAAATTAAAATGGAGGGATTCTGAATGAAGGACCATCAATTTGGGGAAGATATGCAAATGCTTCGAGGATGATGAGAGCATCTCACAATTTTTTGTCAGAGAATTTTCAGCAAGTCCATGACAGAATTGAATGTCAACAAGAATCTATGGTAGGATTTTCACAAAAATGCTGCATGCATTTTTATTGCTGTTCCAAGAAATCCCCAATTTGCTGTGAGTCATGAGCCTATTTTACAAGGAATGTGACTAAATATTCTGTGTATGACTTAGAAAATTGCATGCAACAAACAGCATGGAATTAAAAGCGTACAAATTGCATCATTTATCATACATTTGATTTCTGTGCATCCTGTTGAGCAGGAGTTGGTGAAGAATTATTGGTATTTAGTTGGTTTTATGATAGAGCGTAGGCGTCTGGCATCCTTCCACCCCAGGGTAATGACAGTCATGATTAGGGAATTATACACGGGTTAACAAAATTACACGGGACGGTGTACAGAATTCTAATCAGCTCTTTGTCAACGACTGGAATTTTACAGTGAAAATTCATTTTCCAATCGCAATGTTAGAAATGAATTCTACCAAAAGAGATGGACCTTTAAGGCTTCAAGCTATATACATGTATACATGTCAGGGTAGAGACTCTGATCTGGCAGAATTGCATGCCAATTCTGTTGGTAGAGATCCCGATCGGAGGCTCTGTCGACATATATGCATTGCTCCTTTTTTTGAGAGGGATTGTCACCAAGGCTCTGGTTCTGGGGCCACGTCAATTTTGTTTGTTAGATCTTGGATACAAATAAGAACTGGAAAATCAACATGAAAACATGAGTCTGTAGGGAAAGCTCCTATGTTCACAAAGTTTTGGGGCAACTTTTCCTGCCAAATCTCTGTCTTTGTCGTTTCCTCTGGCAAAAGTGTGGAAAGTATCCTGTAAGGTTAGTTAAGTTAAGTCTTTCCCGCAGAATGGTGCTTAGGGCAATGCCCATCTCTGTTTCAATAACCCTTGGGCCGCACAAAATTGTGCAATCACTGCAGCAGGGGGCTAGTCCACTGGTGGTGGTGTGTGTTTAACTTCCATATTCTTTTTAAGATGCTGAGCGCTAAGCAGAGAAAGCAGTATGTACCATTTCTTCTTAAGTCTTTGGTATGACTCGGCCATGGATCAAACTCGCGATCAAGTGTATGCAAGGAAAGTACTCTACCCACTAGGCCATTGCACTGGTCCTGAGACCCAACAAAATTAATTGGCTCAGCTCAGCAACAGTAAAAGTAAACCAGTTTAAAAGAGCGTGTTTGGTTGGTCGGAAATAAATTGGAGCCATGAAACAGTCTGCCTGACGACGCCTTATGCTGTACGTCCTCGTGTACGACATAATGGAATCAGTTCCGGAGGGTGCAGAGCTCATTTTATGAATAATTGCAGGCCTTATTTGGCACAATGTCATGTGATTAACTGAAATGAGCTCAAGTCCCATGGGACTCTGATTCAATTAAGTATGATGACGTACATGAACAGCGTCTTCTCCGGTATGGCACTGTCTGATGACTTTGAACTTGACATAAAGTTGACTTGAGTCTGCGCAGACATAACATAGATGGAGACTAGAGATAGGTGAAATTTGTATGTTAACTGATTCTTTGTGATTCTTATCTCTATCTATATCTTAATTGATATATCAATCAATTTAAGAATCTAACATACACATGTATGCTATTTCGTCATTACTGGGCTGTGTATGTATTCTAGCATGTACATTTTATTATATAATCTATTTTTACCGTTAGTCATACATGTAGATAGATTAGATTAGTTATTATATTTGTCAACAATTAGCAATAGTTCAACTCGCATGTGCGTAAGCTGCCATACATTGTACCAGTTACAATTGTTGTGCAATAAAGTTCGTCTTCTTCTTCATTTGATATGGGTGTTTCAGACTGATCTGTATTCAGACTGATCTGTATGCTCAGGCTTCTACTCCAGATTCTCACAGGTTTCTATAGAACAATTTGAACACCATTCACTGCATGCGCCACTGTCAAACATCCAAGATTCAGCGGTTTTGATTGATGCGCTTACAATTTATTGTTTGAGGACGCCAAATTGTTTTTTTAACTTATTGTGCATTTTGCATTAAACGGATTTTCTTGATCCCAGCCTTCTCTTGGGTTAGAAGCCACAGTTGGGCTGGTACATTAGGTGATATGGAATATGCAGTGCTTTATAATGCACCTATGACTCAATGCAATACAAAGTATCTATTTATCAATCTAGTACCTATCTCAATCAAAACACGTCAAGTCAAGTCAAAGCCTTTATTTTCTTTTTCTCACTCATTCATTCACTCACTCACTCACACTCACTCACTCACTCACTCATTCACTCACTCCCATATCACTCACTCACTAACTCACTCACTCACCTTCTCACTGATTTATCTATTCACTTATGGGCAGGCTTATACATGTAGGATACAGCTCTACAGAGTCATTACTAGTTTTAAGTTTCCTGAAAAGTGCGTGGTGCGGTCGACTCCCCTGGGTCATGTGATTGAAAGCATTGGCAGACATTCATTTCCTCGATGGCATTTCTGAACATTGAAGTGGCCATTACATTTCCCAGAAGAGACTATAAAGTGAATCTCGAGCATATACGGAGGTGTCCATAGCCACACTAGCGAAGGCTTTTAAGTCTGAAATATGGGCCTTCGCGCAAAATCATCCTTTATGACATGATGTTATTTCAAATACTGCTAGGCCCAATAAACTCAGTATGTTGTTCCCTTGACCTATAAAAGTCCTTCATTTTTTAAAAAGTCAATAGTGACTAATTATCATTTATCTTTAATTTGTTGACTGCTTTGGCTCAATTTTAAAGTCTGCTTACAATATATATCACATTAAGGTACCAAACTTTATAATATAACCAGTAATATACTCTATACATATAGTGTATGAAGAAGCAGGCAATGGACAGAAGAGAGAGGCAGGCTATGGTGGCAGTGAAGACTGTGATAGATAATAGTATGATACCTCAAGCTGCTAAAGAAAGTAAAAATTGACTTATTCATACATTCCTAAATCTTTAACTCTTGTAAGAGCTTCTAAAAGCATAATCAAAGATCTCAAGATTGTCTCATAAAATCTCAAGATTGTCTCATTAAATCTCAAGATTGTCTCATAAAATCTCAAGATTCATCACAAAATCTTGAGATTTTCAGAATAAATCTCAAGATTTTTTTCATTTTCGACGAAGGGTGAAGATCCCCGCTGGGGGTCATTATGATCTGTTGTGTAACAGGGAAGTGTCAAAAAAATATTGGATATGTACCTTTAAGCTGTAAACGGTCAGAACCATTAGTCCAAAGTACTCTGCTTGTTCCAATAATAATCTGCTCACTGTTAATTATGTAGGTTTGGCTCTACTGCTCTGACTCCCTCGGAGTCTCTAGAACAAAACGCAACTAACTTGGCAAAGCAAATTGCACACTCAGTCAGAAAGAATCAATTTTTTTTTCAGTTGGCAAGGTGTACCAGGCAAGATGCGTAATAATAGTGTCACCTTCACAGATGATTATGCCATGCCCAGAGAACACACTATCTTAGAGAGTCAGTGAAAATTGAAAGTAATGAAAACTTAGATATATTGTAACAGTCATGATGTGACATAGAATAGTGAGACTACTTTATATGAACATTCAAATAACATAATTCCACCAGGGTACATAATTCCGCCACCCTGAAAAGGTTCATTAATAAAAACAGATCTCCAACCCAAAGTCCAACAGTATAATGCACTCCACCAGTACATCTAAACTGTGCATACATGGGGGGTACTTCAAGAGATCTCTCAAACCCACTGTTTTCTTAAGTGGCAAATTAATGTTAATGGTGGTTATAAATCATATTCACCGACTAGATTTGACAAACTGAAACAACCCAACACTTTGTGACCCTCCAAATGCAAAGAGCACTCTATGCACTAGGCTCTTGCACACATCAGGTAGAAGGGAATACCTAAGAGTGGTCATCAAGGCAGCAGTCTCCTTAATGCATCTTATTACTTGTAGCTTCCCAGTTCATTTTTGGTCATCTGGGTGGGTGGGAGGCACTTGTAGTGCAGAATGATATAAAGAGGCTGAAAGGTTCCTGTATATCAATATTTGATACATACTGAAGGTCATTCTGATGTGGCCTCCGGTGAAAAATTGCAGAACGGTATTCAAATTTGTGGCGTTGAGTGGCTAGGCTAGCAAACACGAGATCCAGAGGTCACGGGTTCGGTTCTTGGTGTTCTTGGCTAGACGTTGTGTCCTTTAGAAAGGCACTTTACATGACCAACTCAAATCCACATGGAACTTGAGTCGTCTATTTGATAATTTGTGGAGCAACAAATGTGGTGATGCTAAATAGCATTCAAACGATATGTGTATTTCTACCATGTTGATCTAAATGAATAAAGGTTGAAAAGATTGAAATAAAAATCAGAAATATTGTCACAAGTCTATTTTTTCCATGTTTTATTAACACTCAATGAGTAGTTGCACAACTTTGTCTCTGAAACATCATAAAATTGTTACAGTAAAATCTTTTTGTATCATTTTAGCAAGAGAACATGATCATTAAACAACCGGCCTTGAGGAAAGTTGCATCTAAACGTGGTACAGACTTTTCCCATATAGGCTCTGTTTCCATTTCCAACTATGATCTTCAAATCTACCATTATTTTTCTAAAAACTGAAACCTCAAAAATCGGCCTAAAACATCAGCCTTAACACTTACAGACAATATTAACATCTTGTTTTTGTTTAAAACTATGTCATGTCCCAGTTAAAGTTAATATTCACATGCGGTAAGAGGATAATAGATATAAGTGTAACGTTACATTTTGTTCAATTCTAACAATAAGAGGATGGCAGTTCTTCAACTTTGCAGATGCTCAGATACATTTTGACCTGTGACCTTGCACACATCTCAGTCACAAGCCAAATTTAAACAGTCCCATCCAATTTTACATGGTTAAGACCCTCTGCAGCTAACCAATGGTCTTACCCAACCAGCGGCCCGTTCTTTTGCAATCACAACATTGCACATTGTCTTGACTTTAAAATAAGATAAAACTTAAGTTGGTTGGACTAATTATACATCTCAACTAGATTTCTGCTACTTATTGTTACAATCAGCATATTTCTAGTTGTCATTCATGTATCAAGTGCAAAGATCATTTATTTATACATTTTTGACATGGTATTGCCACTTACATATAGCTGTTCTCTAGCACTTACTGAAAAAAGACATTCAACATTGCAGGAAAAATGACAACACGAACTATCATTGACATGCCACATTCAGGACAGATCTCAATTTATGACAATTTCTTCTGTGGTAACGTTGGGTAACATAAATTCGGGATTTTTCCGATAATGGTTGACTGAAATCAATCTACATGTAGCAGAACAATAAACCATCCTTTTTTTCTATTTTTCTGTCAGTATCATGTACTATCTTTGCACTAATCATATATATGGTAGATTTTGTCTCTAGTCGTGCTGACACCATAATATTTCAACTTGAAACTACCGTCCGCCGCACGCACAATGACGGTGCTGTCGGACAGGGGTGAACATTAATTCGGGAGAGAAGATTCGTCTTGAATATCTTACCGCTAATCACATTTTATACAGCAGCTATTCGTTCCATCCTTGGCTTGAGGAGAGTGCTATGGATATAGACGTGTCCAAGTAAAAAAAATACACGAAAAAACGGCCGTACCGCACGCATCAGGCCCTCGGGAACAACCCGTGTGTCGAGTCGGTAGAACGTCACTCAAAGTTCACCCCCACCGTCATGGAAATTTGTACATTATTTATCAGGGCGTTAGCTGGATGCCGTAGAAATGGTAATACTACTATGTCCATGTGTTTCTGCTTGTGCTAAGAGCAAACTTTGAGGAAAATATCGCCCGCAATCCACTATCACACACAACATTTAGACAAAAAAGTGTTCCTCGCAAACGTTTGTCGTCTGCCGAATAGCAGGATTCTGGGTAACGAATATGGCGGCGGGAAAATTCACCGTAGTGCCGTAGCCATTGGTTGTAGCAACAAAGAGGCGTTTTGATGATTAATCACACTTAGAGTCCAGTTGTAGGTTAGCAAAAGAGATTCTAATAAGTTGTATTGTAAATAATTGTGTTGAGCAGGAAGCGGATGTGACATTTGTCTTATAAACCAGCGAACAACTATGTACATATAATTCTCCCACGAAGCCCTCAGACTGTGACAATAAGGGACGGAGAGTTTTTGACGTAGCCAACTTCTAATGCATGGTTATCGAAGCTTTTCAGACAGTGTTCTGAATGCGTTAGTCTGTCAAGTTTGCATTTCTAGCGGTATTACTGATGTTGCATCTAGCACATATCCCTAAACACCCCGTTTTCGAAAAATCCCGAATTTAAGTACCCCGCGAATTAATGTTACCCAACGTTACATTTGCTAAAGAAATGTTTTGCTGAAAGGTTCCTCTAACGATCATACAGTGAATCACTGTAACCATGATATTAACTGTTACCTGGCAAAAAAGTCAATCAGTTTTCTGAATCTTCATAAAAATTTCAAGTAAACCCATGATTGCAAACCTTTGAAATGACTGTTCAATGTTTAAGGCTGGTCTTTCAGTGTAACAAGTATGTAGCCATCGGCATCAGTGGGTAACTTTGTTGTCTTTGTTGGATGGCTGTTTGGTACCATCTCAAACCTGACTGGCTTCTTATGTATGGCATCATTGGGCTTCACATACACACAATCATCATCATCATCATCATCATCAAGAAGGGGAGCGGGAAGGGAGATTGGCTTGTCTTTATGACGTGCTTTCCTTCTGCGTGGTGCTACGGACTTCTTTACTGTAGTTTGTGTTGGGTTTTCATTTGCTGGCATCTTATTCTGGACATTTGCTGGCTTATGTAGAGCATCATTTGGCTTCACATAGACAAAATCACTACCATTATCATCATGAGGAGGGGGAAAGGAGTACGGCTTGTCTTTAAGGCGTGCTTTTCTTTTGCGTGGTGTAATGAGATTTTTATCAGTAATTTGTCTTGGGCCTTCGTTCTGTGGGGGCAGAGGGGTAGAGTCATCTTTGGGAAGTGTTTTTGTTTTGGGGGAAGGAAGGAAGTTCTTTTCAGTAGTTTGAGTTGGACCTGCATTTGTTGGCATGCAAGGGGGGAGAGGGGGAGGGTCCTCTTTGGGAGGTGCTTTTCTGTTTGGGGGAGGAAAGAAATTCTCAGTGTGTTGCTTTTGGCCTGAATTTGCTGTCATATGGTGTGGCAGCGGAGGAGGGTCATCTTTGGGAGGTGATTTTCTGTTTTGGGGAGGAAAGAACATCTTTGGGTGTTGCTTTTGGCCTGAATTTGCTGTCATATGATGTGGCAGTGGAGGAGGGTTATCGTTGGGAGGTGCTTTTCTGTTTGGGGGAGGAAAGAATTTCTTTGGGTGTTGCTTTTGGCCTGAATTTGCCAGCATATCATGTGGAAGTGGAGGAGGGTCATCTTTGGGGGATGTTCTTCTGTTTGAGGGAGGAACAATCTTTGCAGTAGGTTTTGGACCTGAATTTGCTGTCATCTCATCCAGGACATCTTCTGACCTCATATGTTGGGCACCATCAGCATTTGATTTACCACTGAGATGTGGAAGTTGGGGAGGGTCATTTTTGGGAGCCGGATTTGTTCTTCTGTGCAGTGGAGCAAGGGACTGCTCAGTATCTGTACCTCTGAGTGTGGGAGGGTTTGGTGCTGTGTCTACATCTGCATAGTCATCTACATCTACATAGTAATGAGGCTGCGAGACGCCTTGCCCTGTAATGTGGGGAGGATCCCTATTGGATTTAGTCTTCCTCTTGTACCAGATGGTGAGAATTGTGGCAACAAAGACGAGGGCCCCAGCTGCTGATAAGACAATGCCAATTACAGCAGATAGTCGCAAACTGTGGGTAGATTCTTGAGACCTGTCACTTTCTGGTGGGTTTATTAAAGTGTCGGTGGTAACAGTTGTAACAGTTTTGACCACTCTCCATTGGGTAACAGCAGGCAGTTGAACAAATGTGGGGTCAGCAAGACTTGCTGTGTTTCCAAATAAGTTAGATGTTGACTGTGCACTTGAGGTTTGGATATCAATGGTTGGTGTGGAAAATGTGGTGCCAGGAGGACTTGTTGGGTCTGTAGTACTTGGCAGTGTGTTTGCTGTGAAGCCGAGAGGAGTTGTTGTTGGTTCTTGTTTGCTTTCTGTGTTGCCAAATGAGTTAGATGTTGACTGTGTAGTTGAGGTTTGGATATCAATGGTTGGTGTGGAAAATGTGGTGCCAGGAGGACTTGTTGGGTCTGTAGTACTTGGCAGTGTGTTTGCTGTGAAGCCTAAAGGTGTTGTGGTTGGTTCTTGTTTGCTTTCTGTGTTTCTAAATGAGTTAGATGTTGACTGCGTAGTTGAGGTTTGGACATCAATGGTTGGTGTGGAAAATGTGGTGCCAGGAGGACTTGTTGGGTCTGTATCACTTGGCAGTGTATTTGCTGTGAAGCCTAAAGTTGTTGTTGTTGGTTCTTGTTTGCTTTCTGTGTTGCCAAATGAATTAGATGTTAACTCTGCAGACGAAGGTTGGACATCAATGAACAGTGTGCCTGAAGGACTTTCAATTGGTTCTGTATTTCTTAGCAGTGCATTTGCTGTGGAGCCTGGAGGATGTGTCGTTGGGCCTGGATTGCTTTCTGTGTTGCCAGATAAAGAAGAGGATGACACTGCAGAGGAATCGATTGGATCTTGGGCATCAGTGGGCATCAGTGTGGTGCCCAAAGGTCTTGCTGTTGGGTCATCAAGCTTGCTTTCTTTGTTTTCAAATGAGTCAGAGGTTGCAATTGCAGATGAAGTGAATGAGGCATCAATGAGCACGTTGATAAATGCAAAGCCAAAAGGTCTTGTTGTTGGGCCTGAATTCCTTTCTATATTCCAATTGGCAACTGAAGAAGATGTGGACACTGCAGATGAAGTGAATGGGGATTGGGTGTCCATGGACATTGCGGAAAATGTGGCACCTACAGGACTTACTGTTGAGTCAGGATCTGTATTTCCAGAAGATGTTGACTCTTTAGATGAGGAGAATGAGGCTTGGTTATCAATAGGCTGTGTGGAAATTGTGATGCCAACAGGACTTGTTTTTCGGCCTGAGTTGCTCTCTATGTTCCGTTTGGCAACTGAAGAAGCCTCTGTTGCTTCTTCAGATGAGGTGTAGGAGGCTTGGTTATCACTAGGCTGTGTGAAAATTGTGGTGCTTACGTATATAGGACTTGTTGTTGGGACTGGAGTGCTTTTTGTGTTGCCAGATGAAGATGTTGTTGACACTGAAGATAAAGCTTGGATATCAGTGGACAGTGTATGAGCTTGGGAGCCTACTGTATGTGCTGTTCGGCCAGTTTTGTTTTTTTTATTGTCAAAAGAAGATGTTGACACTGCAGATGAAGCAATTGAAGCTTGGGTACCCATGGGCAGGGTGGAAAAAGTGGTGTCTACAGGATCTGCTGTTTTGTACAATTTGCTTTCTGCACTGGCAAGTGAAGATGATGACACTCTATAAGAAGTGGTTGAAGTGATATCATCAACAGATTGTGGGGCAACTATAGGGCCTACAGGATGTGTCGTTGTGCTTGGATTGCTTTCCGCATTGCCAAGTGAAAAAGATGATGATACGGCAGATGATATGATTTGGATTTGGAGTTCAGCAGAATTTGTGGCAACTGTAGATCCCACAGGACTTGTTGTTGAGCTTGGATTGCTTTTTGTGTTGCCAAATGAATCTGATCTTGACTTCGCAGATGACGGAAATGAGGCTTGGGTATCATTGGGCAGTGTGAAAAATATGCCTACAGGACCTGTTGTTTGGTCAGCATTTCTTGCTGTATTGCCAAATGAATTACGTGTTGCGGATGAAGTCAATAAGGCTTGGACATCGACGGGCAGTGTGGAGATTGTGGTGCCTATAGGACCTGTTGTTTGGTCAGGATTGCTTTCTGTGTTGCTAGATGAAGAAAACGTAGACACTGCAGATGATGTGAATGGTGCTTTGATTTTAACAGAGTTTGTGGCAGCTGCAGAGGCTACAGGACTTGCTGTTGGGCCTGAATTGACATTTGTGTTGCCAAGTGAAGAAGATGACGACTCTTCAAATGTGGTCATTTGGGTTTGGATAACAATGGGCAGTGTGGAAAATGTTGGAGCTGGAGGACTTGCTGTTGAGTCTGAATTGTTTTCTGTGTTCAAATGGCCAAATAAAGAAGAAGTTGATACAGCAGATGATGTGGATGGGACTTGGATATCGGGAAAATTTCTGCCAGCTGCAGAGGCTACTGGACTGGACAAATTGCCGAATAAAGATGATGTTGACACTGTTGATGAGGTGGATGTATCAACAGGCATTGTTGAAAATATGGTGCTAACAGGACTTGTTGGGTATGAATTGCCTTTTGTGTTTCTAAATGTAGGGGATATTGGCACTGCAGATGAGGTAATTGGAGCTTTACTGGGCATCATGGAAATGGTGGAGTCTACAGGACCTGTGGTTGGAATAACATTGTGGTCAGCATTGCCAAATGAAGATGTCGCTGTCAATGCTGTGGTTGTGGAAAGTGGATCTTGGGTACGAAAAGGTAGTGTTGATATGTTTTGCTTTTCACAGATAAGATCTTTGGTATTGACATATCCAAGTCTTTGTTCACGGAGGTTAGCCGGTTCAGCACAGGTTATTTGATGTTTAAATGGATGAGACACAGTCATTTTCTGCTTGAAGGGAACCATGTGACAGTCACACTGCCAGGGGTTGTTGGAAAGTTTGACAGTAGCTATAGATGCCAACATGCCATAAGCTGATGGAGGAAGGACAGACATCTGGTTGTCCTGTAGGTCCAAGTATGAAAGCTGGGGAAGGCCAGAGAATGCACCTGACTGTATCTTAGTCATCTGGTTTGACGCTAGGTTCAATTGTTTGAGCTGTAGTAGGTCAGAGAATGCACCTGACTGTATCATAGTAATATAGTTTGACTCAAGGTGTAAATGTTTGAGCTGAAGTAGGTTTGTGAAAGTACCAGGCAAAATGCTGGTTATCCAGTTGTAGTTCAGGTACAAATATTGTAGCCGAGGCAGGCTTGAGAATGTACCTGGTTCTAACCCAGTTATCTGGTTTTGGAACAGGGACAACCATTGAAGGTAGGGTAGATCTGGGAAGCGGTCAACAATGCAAATACGATTTCTCCCCAAATATAGCCTTTCCAAATTCTTATACCTTATGAGGTCTTGCTGACGTAAATGTGTCATCTTATTAAATCCGAAATTCAGCACAGAGATGGATTTTGGCATGTTCTGGGGGATGCGGGTGAGGCCCATCTTGGTACATGACATAGATGATTGGGAAAGTCTACATTTAGCTTCTGGCATGTTGGGCTCTTTCAGGATGATGAGAAGGAAAATCAGGATGTGTCGCAGCTTTCTCCCCATGTTGTCCTTCCACCTAAACAAAGCAAGAAGTCCCTCAACTATAGAGACCTGAGCATTTGGAGCAGCTCCAAAAGGGCTGTTCTACTGTTTATGCAAAACTTTATTCTCCCTATTCATCTATCATTTATTACTCCGGGAAGGAGGATGACCTCCTTCTGGGAGTATTGGGAATGCATTTGTTTGCGCGTTCGCAGCTATAACTCACGATCCCGTTGTCGCACTGGTGTGTAACTTGGCATATCGTTTGCCTGGTTCGGCGTGGTGATGCACAATAGCTTTGTTACACCATAACTACTTTAAACGTCAATCCAATATCGTAATTGCACCCCTATGATTAATGCTATGTCCCACTGCCCTGCCATAGGGACCATGTTATAATCCGTTATGCATGACTGGAATACTTCAGGCAGATACGGGGTATAAATCTTCCTTACTTGCTGTGATCGTATAGTCACTGTTACATTGAAAAATAGACAACGTGCATCACCACACGCAACCTAGCTAGCGATATACCAAGTTACATACCAATGCAGCAACGGGAATTGTGAGTTTTAGCTGCGAACATGTGCATAGTGACCTCCAGTCTGTGTATTAAGTATGCCGTGTCCCGAGTCACAACTCGCATACAGTATGGGCACGGGACGGACGATGCATTTTTACGCACAGTGTGAAAATGGCAAATCTCTGGACCTTCAAACTTACCACACTTGTAGTTTATAATACGGAGGCTGTGACAATGTAAGAAGTTTACGCAGGGGATGAAAGATTGTTGAGAAATATATCTCAGAAAAGTGCGCGCGCCAGTGTCACTTCCGGGTGGTTAGATCCGGTGACCTTTGACCTTCGTGAAATGTTACGATAATATAAATTAGCCTTTTTTTATTGCAAATAGCTTGATAGCTATAGATCAGGCCGGCCTGCAATAAATTGTGGAAAGAGGATTTACTGCATATTTGTGATTTCTGATACATCTTAGTTGTAAGGCTGAATGGTTCGTTGATAATTGAAAAGGGGCCATCTAGATCTAACTTTGTGACTTTTCCCGGAATTTCTAGATCCCATCTGTGCCATGCTGTAAAAACATACTTTTCAGCAGGTTGACCACTCCTGTATTGAAAGAAAAAGATAAACAAACACTTTTTCTTTACTTGCTCTAAAACACTACTTGGACTGAGCAGAGATGCAATTTGTGTGGGTCAATACTTGTACATACTTAAATACTTCACGGAGAATTGTGTCCTACGGACTCTTGTTGCATTTTATGCTTGTAGAAAACCTTGTTTTGGGGCTACCTTATAACATATTTGCAATGACCCTAGTATGAAGTAGGCATAGAATCACTTTTTTTATTTCAAGTGAAAATGTATCTTTCTTCTCCCTATTGCAGTTGTGTCTGTAGAAAACATGCTTCAATAGATGTCCCATAGTAGACTCTAGCAAACAGTTTTAGATTATTGTTGATTGTCTGAAGCCGGGTACCTGAATATTTACATAGAGATATTTACTCTCCCATTTTCCATCTATTAGTCACTTTTAGTTTTACCAGTATTTTTTGTGATACTACCTTTAAATCTTTGTCTGAAAAAAGGAACAAACAACCTTTTTGTTCAGGAGGTCAGCACGAAAGAAATCAACTTAGCTTTCCCAAGGCCAACTTTTCTGATTTGCTTGTCTTATGATTTACCCTCCACCCCCCCAAAAAAACAATACTGAATTTGAAAATCAACACAAAGATGTAGAATATGGAGAGGAAATCACTACCTTGGTTCAAACAGTATACTGAGAAAGTTAAGATTTAGATTTTCTTCCCAGCCCTTGGTTTTCTTCTCAAAATCTTGCTGCCTTTTTGCTACAAAATGTCTTAGGAAATAAACGGGTGTGGTTGAAGAAAACAATTTCTTTTATGTTAATCTAAACTTACCTCTTGAGCCAGTCAGAATATCTTCAGCTGTCAACTTTCTGTCCAGGAGGTCTTGCGGAACGTCTCACCTCCTTGTTGCTGATGTGCTTTAACAGAATACGTACTCTGGCTGCAACTCCGTAATGGCATGTGGCAAACACTCTTAGATTATTTGTACTTATGTTGTTGTGTTGATTGTCTGGATCTTGCTATTATAATATTCAGATTTATGATGATTAAAATTACATTACTCATAAGGCTTTGTTTTAAACACTAACGTGTTCGGCCATAAACAACATACTAAAAGAAGATGACACAATACATTTTGTACATCGAATCATCATACTCAAACAGTTCCCGTAAATGTTGAAATCTGTGCTTATAAGTGTTCACATCATGAAATGAAAATAAGCCTGGTTTAAAATGTACTTGTGTCGTGTAAACAAGTCATACCTATTCATTCGTTCTGTAACTTATATACATATGGTTCCGTTGATTGTCTGATCACTGCTTTTTGATTATGATCATTAAGTAGGCAGGGTGCTAACTTTTGCATTACTTGCCTTTACTTCAAATCTAGATTTTTTACTTCAAATCTAGATTTCCCATTCACAAAGAAATAAAAAATATGGTCCTTTTTAGTGAGCAAATCTGTAACTGGGTATGAATTGCCTTTTGTATTTCTAAATGAAGCGGATATTAACACTGCAGATGAGGTGATTGAATCCTCGGTATCAATGGGCAGTTTGGAAATTGTGGAGTCTACAAGACTTATGGTTGGAGTAGTATTGTTGTCAGCATTGCCAAATAAAGATGTCATTTCTGTGGTTATGGAAAATGGGTCTTGGTTATGAAAAGGTGTCGTTGATTTGTTTGGCTTTTCACAGATAAGATCTTTGGTATTGACATATCCAAGTCTTTGTTCACGGAGGTTAGCCGGTTCAGCACAGGTTATTTGATGTTTAAATGGATGAGACACAGTCATTTTCTGCTTGAAGGGAACCATGTGACAGTCACACTGCCAGGGGTTGTTGGAAAGTTTGACAGTAGCTATAGATGCCAACATGCCATAAGCTGATGGAGGAAGGACAGACATCTGGTTGTCCTGTAGGTCCAAGTATGAAAGCTGGGGAAGGCCAGAGAAGGCACCTGACTGTATCTTAGTCATCTGGTTTGACGCTAGGTTCAATTGTTTGAGCTGTAGTAGGTCAGAGAATGCACCTGACTGTATCATAGTAATATAGTTTGACTCAAGGTGTAAATGTTTGAGCTGAAGTAGGTTTGTGAAAGTACCAGGCAAAATGCTGGTTATCCAGTTGTAGTTCAGGTACAAATATTGTAGCCGAGGCAGGCTTGAGAATGTACCTGGTTCTAACCCAGTTATCTGGTTTTGGAACAGGGACAACCATTGAAGGTAGGGTAGATCTGGGAAGCGGTCAACAATGCAAATACGATTTCTCCCCAAATATAGCCTTTCCAAATTCTTATACCTTATGAGGTCTTGCTGACGTAAATGTGTCATCTTATTAAATTCGAAATTCAACATAGAGATGGATTTTGGCATGTTCTGGGGGATGCGGGTGAGGCCCATCTTGGTACATGACATAGATGATTGGGAAAGTCTACATTTAGCTTCTGGCATGTTGGGCTCTTTCAGGATGATGAGAAGGAAAATCAGGATGTGTTGCAGCTTTCTCCCCATGTTGTCCTTCCACCTAAACAAAGCAAGAAGTCCCTCAACTATAGAGACCTGAGCATTTGGAGCAGCTCCAAAAGGGCTGTTCTACTGTTTATGCAAAACTTTATTCTCCCTATTCATTTATCATTTATTGCATTTTATGCTTGTAGAAAGCCTTGTTTTGAGGCTACCTTATAACATATTTGCAATGACCCTAGTATGAAGTAGGCATAGAATCACTTTTTTATTTCAAGTGAAAATGTATCTTTCTTCTCCCTATTGCAGTTGTGTCTGTAGAAAACATGCTTCAATAGATGTCCCATAGTAGACTCTAGCAAACAGTTTTAGATTATTGTTGATTGTCTGAAGCCGGGTACCTGAATATTTAAATAGAGATATTTACTCTCCCATTTTCCATCTATTAGTCACTTTTAGTTTTACCAGTATTTTTTGTGATGCTACCTTTTAATCTTTGTCTGAAAAAAAGAACAAACAACCTTTTTGTTCAGGAGGTCAGCACAAAAGAAATCAACTTAGCTTTCCCAAGACCACACCTTTCTGATTTGCTCGTCTTATGATTTACCCTCCACCCCCCAAAAAAATAATACTGAATTTGAAAATCAACACAAAAATGTAGAATATGATGGGGAAATCACTACCTTGGTTCAAACAATATACTAAGGAAGTTAAGATTTTTATTTTTTTCCCAGCCCTTGGTTTTCTTCTCAAAATCTTGCTGCCTTTTTGCTAGAAAAGGTCTTAGGAAATAAACGGGTGTAGTTAAATAGAAAAAAAAAATTAACTTACCTCTTGAGCCAGTCAGAATATCTTCAGCTGTCAATTTTCTGTCCAAGAGGTCTTGTGGAATGTCTCACTTCTTCGTTGTTGTACTTGCAGAATACGTACTTTGGTAGCAGCTCCGTAATGGCATGTGGCAAACACTCTTAGATTATTCGTACTTATATTGATGTGTTGATTGTCTGGATCTTGCTATTATAATATTAAGATTTATGATGATTAAAATTGCATTACTCATGATATTTTTCAAGGCTTTGTTTTAGTAAACACTAACCTGTTCTGCCATCGACAACATATCTAAAAGAAAATGACACAAACACAATACATTTTGTACATTGAATCATCATACTCAAACAGTTACCGTAAATGTTGAAATCTGTGCTTATTAGTGTTCACATTAAATGAAAATAAGCCTGGTTTAAAATGTACTTGTGTCGTGTAAACAAGTCATACCTATTCATTCCTTCTGTAACTTATGTGCAAATGGTTCCGTTGATTGTCTGCTCACTGCTTCTTGATTATGATCATTAGGCCACACCAATTTGATTTCTTGGTTAACCAAATTCTTTAAAAAATGCTAGATTGGAAAATCAACAGGAAAACAGAATCTCAGAGAAAAGTTTCAGGGAGTGAACAGGGTCAGGTGCAAGTTTTCACCCCAGCCTTCTATTTTCATGATTTTTTTTTCTACAATTTAAAAAAAAATCTGTTAACCAAGAAATTGATAAATTGGTGTGGCCTTAAGTAGGTATGATGTTTCCTTTTGCATTACTTGCTTTTACTTCAAATCTAGATTTTTTACTTCAAATCTAGATTTCCCATTCACAAAGAAAAAAATGGTCCTTTTTAGTGAGCAAATCCGTAACTCATTAAAAATATGTCTCAACAATCATGCAACTCATCAATATAGACATCAACTTAAGATATTGCAGAGTTGCAACAAAATGGAATATTATATGGGAAACGGAACATTTAGCTATCGACTGGGCTATCAAATAATTTCTTTTGGACCTATTCAATAACACTATCATAATATCCTTTTATTGTTTTGATCATCACATCTATGTTTTGCTTGATGGCCACAGAGCTATCAACCTATGAGCCATTTAAAAGCTTTTGCTTTTTATTTCACAATATGGGTTGCCATATTCACCATCTTGTCGAGACAATCTTGTGATTTTATGAGACAATATTGAGATTTTACAAGACAATCTTGAGATCTTTTTAAAGTTCTAAAGATTTTTCCAAGATGGTTTCAAAGCATCTCAAGATTTTTTTTCACAACACCTTGTGTAATGAGATTTTTTGAAAGCATCTTGAGATGCGATGAAAAAAACTTGAGATGCTTTGAAGCATCCTAGAGAAATCTTGAGACCTTTTCAAAGATCTCAAGATGGTCTCATAAAATCTCAAGATTGTCTCAAAATCTCAAGATTGTCTCATAAAATCTCAAGATTCCTCACAAAATCTTGAGATTTTCAGTTCAAAGTGCTCTGCTCGCTGTGTGTGTGTGTAATTGTTTTAAGCTTGTTTGTGTGTTTGTATATCTGTGTGTGTTTCTGCAATTGCTGATATACTCAATACAGCATTGGCATACATGTACATTCTCTGTTCTGCTATTTATGTCTGTAAACTGGGAGCCATCTTTGATTGGCTTTTTTTTTCATTTCTGCATTGATCCCATACCTACTCATTCATTGTATATAATCATAATGTATGGTGTCTTAACAACCATACAATAGGGAATACTAAGTCTTGTATTTCATTGGTACATATAATATAATTTCCAACAATAAATGTGTCTTTGCTTCAGCTCCTACGAATCAATAGACAAATTTGATAATATAAACTTGTTACAATTGATGTTGCCATCTGTGACACTATTTTACAGGAGTCACTGTAACACTGTAACACTATCATAATGATGTTTTTTTTAAAGTCTTACCACAAGGACATCATTAAAACAGAAGGCTTGCACCTGACCCTGTTCACTCCCTGAAACTGTGTGCACCAAAGTAAAAACTTTCCTCAGGGATTCTGTTTTCATGTTTATTTTCCAATCTAGCATTTTTTTAAAATCCCTTAACCAATAAATTAAATTGGTGTGGCCTAACAGTACTCAGTGAAAGGACTTTTATCATGTGGCAAAATGAAGTACTTTCATCTCATAGAAGCCTTTAATGGCATAGGGATGGGATTTGGTTCTCACCTTATGCCATCCTTGGGACTGAAAATCCTTCCAACAGAGGTGCTGAAACGCCATCCGATGCATTATATAAGCCGAGATGCATTTCCAAATCGTAAGAGTGTCACCCGCTTCCCTACACAAGTATAGTGTGTACATGTCTAGAATACTGAAAGTGTATTTTTGTTTAAAAGAACACATTATCGTGTGTGCTAATTATTCAATCTTGATGACTTCCAAACCTTAGCTTAATTATCAGGTCCTGATTTTAAAGACTTATCATCGGATAGATTCTGAATATCATGGAATTATCTTTTGTATATCAGTACTTTCATGACGGACCATGCTATGAACAATTTGTACACTTTGTATGCTTAGCAACACATTGCAGCACAATATAACAGTTACAATACAATGTAATGCAATACAAGGTAGATTTATTACAACTTTAATCATGTACTCTGTGTATCTTTGTTATATTTTGTTAGACCCTACATGTACCTCTTTCAATATGACTTCAATGAAAGCAGCCTGTATGCTGATTTGAGCTTCTAATGAATAAAAAGAGGTTCAAAGTGACAATACAGAGCAAACTGGTTGTTGACTCTTTCTCTAAATTTCTCCCATATGTATTTCAGGTGAAGCAGATAATGGAAGAGGCAGTGACCAGAAAATTTGTCCATGAAGACAGCGGACACATCATTGCTCTGTGCGGTGAGTTGCTTATTGATTTAACACTGATCAACTCCATGAAAAATGGACGTATTGTTTTTTGCATGTCTTTCATTTCATTCCATGTCTGTGTGTCTGTCTGTTTGTTTGTTTGTCTATGCTTCTAATCAAACACAGCTACAGCTGAAATCAAACAAGCTTTCAAATAGGTGTTGCTCAACTTATGGTTTTACATTGTTGTGGTCTTTTTACTATCTGCAACATACATTGTATATAATTGTTGTATAAGTTGTTTGTACTTTGGTGTTATTAGCCAGCCCTGCAATTTCAGTTTTTAAAGTTATGATCATATTTTGACATTTTACAACAAATTGGGATGAAGTAAACCAAGAAAATTGATATTTTTCTGAAGCCTGAATGACACTGAAATGGTGTTGTATATGCATCACAAACTGTTAAATAAGTCTTTGAAATCTCTGCTATCCTGATAAACAGCTATTGCATAGCTGTGTCCTTTTCTTGACACCTCTGGTTGAAAATAGACTGTGTGACCGTCAGTTCATCACACCTCGTGGTCCCGTGAGGCTGATCATGACGTCATCGTGCCTCGCGAGGAAAGGGCAGAGATACGTCATCCCTGAAAATGTGCGTCATCGGAGTTTGTACCTCTTTGGCTATCACGTTCATCACGATGTGATTGTTAAGAAAACTGTGGCACCCACTTAGATCTGGCTGCAGCGACGTCTTGACATGTTTCACAGTGTCTGTGGCCATACTTTACATGTAGTTTTTTTCCTTGCTTGTTTAAATTTCAAGCCAAAAATAAAAAAAGACAGCTTGATGATATCATGTTTGTCAAAATGTGCTGTTGAGAGAAAGACATTTGCAGTTCTCACTCATATTGCAATGTCATGATAATAATATAATAGTTATGACATCATGGCAAATTTTACAGTATTTGGCCACAGACTGCACAGTAGTTTATTTTTTTTTTTTTTGTCCTTTAAAAGGCAAAAACAAGCAGGACAAGATGATAAGAGAAAAATGGGAGTTTAAAAAAAAACAGTTTTTACAATTCTTTCAACAAAACTGGGTGCACCAAGATATAGATTTTGCCCTCAGGCTCTGTTTTCATGTTGATCTTCCAGTTTGATTAGTTTAATGGTATTTCAAAAAAAAAACTTAATTGATGTTGAAGTCTCTCCCTCACGTTGAAGACCACTCATTGTGATTAATTTGTTAGTTTCTTTTCCCATGATGATCTACACAACATGAAAATGTAATCAGCACTTCGTTAAGTGGCTGTTATGTAGTTGTATGGAATGTAGACCTCACATGGCAATGCACACTGTTAAAAGTTACGGATATAGTACAATATTAAGTATTCAGGTTGTGGGCTGCAAAATCCCCGCTGGGCATTTGCACCCACCACTTGGACTTAGATTCATGAGTTCGTGCGCTATGTTTAGAATTTCTAATCTCTTCTTGTATCGTAGAAACAAATCTGTGTCAAACAATACAAAGGAACTACTTTCTTGTGTTACAATAACACATGCAATTGTGGTTATCATCAATTTTTGCCATCATGATAAAGATTGTGATAGATATATCAAAAGATGATATATTAAGAAATATTGAAAACTTTTTTCATTTATCAAGGTATTGAGAATTAATATCTTCCACTAGCAAATGGGATTATGTGCTGTCATGCCTAGACTTGAAGACATGAATGTTCAGCAATAATGGTAATCCTTTTTGAGTGTAACAGCTGAGAACGACGATAAGGCGAACATGATTGCAATTCTAAGCGCTTGCGTGACTTAAGGGTGGATAAAATGGTGGTGAGGAGATATATTTATTTTGCTGATTTATAATTTTCCACTTTCTACTAAACCCCTCTGTAAATTGCTCATATGGTCTTTTTTACCTTAAGTTTGATCCATGCCTTTAGGCTGGTTATCATCATCATCATCATCTCTCCCATAGCTTAGTCAGCCGTCGGGGCAGCATAGCTTTCACTGAAGGCTCTCCTCTGCTGGCGGTCTTCCGCCAGTCTGGTCATCTGGTTGGCTGAATGACAAGTCCACTCCTTTAGATCTGTTATGGTTAGGCTGGTTATGCCAACTTGAATTCCCTTTCAGTTCCTGTCACTCTACTGTATTTAGATCATTACAGACACAGAAGCAAACACATGAAAGCACATTTTTAAACCTCCGTACAGGTATAGGTAGCAAATGATATTCTGCTCCTAGATGTGTTGTCCCAGTGTTCACCTTGCACACAGTAGGTCGTGAGTTTAAAAAAAGGGTACATTATTTAACTGCTTTCTCTGCTTAGCACTCAGCATTTGGGAAAGAGTATTCCAGTTAAACACACATCACTACCAACAGACTAGCCCCAGCTGTAGTGACCTGCACAAATGTGTGGCGCAAGGGCTACAGAAATGGAGATGGGCGCTACCCCTAATGCATCTTATCAAGACGCCTGGGTCACTCCTAGAAGTGTTGAAGCTCCATCCATCTTTCCAGCCCACCATCTTCAGTCACCATCATCCGATAATCAATCAGCTGGCTTACAAGTAATGCCAGGCGCTATGAAAAGTCACACAGGTTACCTGAGAGGGGTCAGATGTTTCGAACTCTAACCCCCTCCTGCAGCAGGAGAGCCACAAAGTCGATACCTTCCATCTATTCTCTTCCTGGGTGATTTGTATGGGCCTAAAAATTGCTGCATGTGCATTCAATGTATACTGGGGTGCAGGATACATTTTTCTTTCTTGAACAAGATGTAAGAAGTATAAGTGAGACAGTCGGAAAAATTGACAACATATTAGAAGCTGTAATGATAATGTTTGATAATAATTTTGTACATTGTATAAATTGTCCATTTCATAACGTTTGTTGTAATGGACAGCACTTATCTTCTGTATTCTATGGCTCTAGCTTTTTTCAAATTTTAACCTTTTACGCTTGTTGCTGAGATAATTTATTTTGATTAAGAGCACATAACAATTTCACTTTCACAACATCTCCAAATTACCTGTGCCCTCAGAGCTCATGCTTGATTCTAGCAGTCTGTGTTTGTCAATATACTGTATTTTACTTTGACCCATCAATTCAGGTGTTGCCAATATTGTTTCATTGCCTGGGCAGGATGCCAGATAAGAGGGGCCCTCAGAAAGCAAAAGGTAGTGCAACCCTTAACGTAATACAGTGTTGAACATTGCATGAGTCAGCTGCTTAGAATAACCAGTAGTGGGTTGCAGTGTTGTTCAGTCACTGTATACCATTTAAAGGATTTAGTTTTAAGCCAGCTTCTCTACGTATGTGCAGTTGTGGTGTCATATAGCCGAATGGTTAAGCTAGAGAACACAAGATCGAGAGGCCAGGGGTTCTGGCATGCCTGGCTAGAGGCTGTATCCTTGGGAAAAGGCACTTAGGCCACAGCAGTTTAATTTCTCGGTTAAAGGATTTAAAAATAAAATGCTAGATTGGAATGTCAACATGAAAACAGAATCGCAGAGAACAGTCTGTACTTTGGTGCACACAGTTTCAGAGAGTGAACAGGGTCAGGTGCAAGTTTTCACCCCAGCCTTCTGTTTAAATGATGTCCTCGTGCTAGAGTTGAAAAATCCGTTAACCAAGAAATTAAATTGGTTTTGCCTTAACATGGCTTTCATCACTCCATTCAGGTGTAAATGGGTATCTGCCTTTGGTTGGAGTATTAAAGGCAGTAGAAGGAGAGGGTTGGGCTCTGCCTTCCAATACCATACCCAATTCAAGACACAGTGAATGGTAACCCACTGCCCCTATGGCCCCAAAAAGACTATGGGACCTTTACCTTCATATAATGTCCTTTCTTTACCTTTACCCTACCCTTCACTTGAAAGTTCATCTGTGTTGGTAGAAGTCATTCTGAATGGAGTTTAAACTGTAAACGGCAACACAAAAAATTGGACTTACCCAAATTTTCAACGAACACAAACGTCCGAGCTCAACTACCTCTAAACTATCTCAACACATACACATAGAGTCTCCTGGACACTCGGTTTTACTGGACAAAGTTAAGATCTTGGACACAGAATCATACTTTTTTGCAAGAGGTATTAAGGAGTCCATCTACATCCGGGCTTTACACCATCCCTCAGACGGAGGGGGCCTGCATAGACTTTCTGCAGTGGATGGTTCATTCCTTGACAAAGACTGTAGCTGATCAGTCGAAAATTTGGGTAATTCCAATTTTTTGTGTTGCCGTTAGTAGTTTAAACTCCATTCGGGTTTACCCTACCCTGATTGCATCTAACTTGATACACACATGAAGATCAACAGGAGACATGCAGACGGCCATTAGCTTTTATGCTTTGAAGCCACAGTCTTTAAGGAAGTGAATATAGTCAGATCCATGTTCTCCTACCTGAACCCTTTGTTTTCTTTTCTTTCCTCACTTCTTTTGGATACAAGTTACTGGGACTTTCACCTTTAGCATATTAAAAGCAACATTTCGAAAATAGAAACGTTGATCGAACCTACTGCCAAAAATGGCCCAGACGTACAATCCAGCGGTTTACAACGTGGGCGCTAAACTTTGCAGAGCTCACTTGTGGTGGTGTCGCATATCCGCGGCGCCTTTGAAGCCTTTAGTGCAATCCCACCAGTAACAGCTGTGTCTGATCATTGTGGCACGGCCCAAAGCTTGGTTTAGCACCTGTGATCCCGCTCATGACTCTGTAGGAACTAATTGGCCACCTGGGTGCCGTGTTACGTTATCAGAATTTTACATGTTCTCTAGTCACATTGTGTTTACTATGTCGTACTCGTTAATTTCTTGGCGTCTGTAGTTTTCTCCTGCTTTGAAATGGATGACCAAACTGAAATCTGTCTGCCAGCCCATTAAACCAATACTAAAGCATTTATCTGAAATATCATAATTACTAACTGAAGATTGCAATTTTTCAATTTCCAACTTGCAATTTGCCATATCTAAAATAATTGAGATTAATCTATTTAAGAGAATTAATCAACTTGAATCTGCAATTTGGGCCTTACTATAAATTATACAATCGTGATATTTACTTAATTATAAAAAAGCATGTTTTAATATTTGCAATCTTCAGTGCACTGACCATCGGATGCACACTTTTTAAACTGTTTTCTGTTCAAGAAATAAAGAGTAGGTTTTAAAACAGATATTGTACAGTGTATGAGTTGTACATTCCTACTGCTCATGGTAAATCTGCTTCCCGTTCCTTAGTAATTTCTGGTCTTGGCTAATTTTCTTCTGCTGATAAAAAATGGATGCAGTCATACTGAAACTTTTGTTGGTACTCAGTGACATTCAATATGCAAATCTGAAACCTTCCCAGGTGCAAGTCCTTTAATGCCATTAACATTGATTCTATATCTTGTTTCAAACATTTTTGAGCCTGAGTCGACCCTTGAAAGGCAATGTCACGTCGTACTGAGCATGTTGAATGTCATTTCTGAAAGTCAAATCACTTAGCAAATACTTAATAATCTCCCAACAATCACCCTTGTTTCTGTAACATTTCAAGTGATCGTATACGATGTGACATTTTAGGTGGATGAACTTTTAAAGACTTTTGACGCACATGGTAAATGATGGACCAATGAAATATCTTGATTTTATGTTCACAGCAGAGAAAACATTCTTGGCTCAGCAATTTTCTTCCTCTTCTTCTATTGCAAATAAAGTCAATGATCTGGACCAGACGGCTGTCACCATGGTTACATAGAAGAACTTTAGAAGAACTTTATTGCACAACTATTGTGGCAGGTGCAAAGTATGGCAACAGCAGTTGGAATAAAACTATTCAATATACTGTAACAACAAAATGACTATCTTAGGTTTTACATAATTCAAGTTGGGCTTATTATGAGTATCATTGTTTATTCTAAAAACAAAACAATCTTTTATACATTTGCCTATTTCAACACTGTGTGAGCTGTTGCATCTAAAGATATAGTCAAACACATATAAAATAGCAGCACCCTGGGTTGTTCATTTACATCGTGCAGCAAAAGCAGGGACCCTGCTTTATTGAACTCCGAAGAAGTTTCAATATATGGATGTACAAAGCATTTATATAATGTTATGCTTTTTCATAAGATTATATTTTCAGAAGTCCTAACTGGCTGTATGGCATAGAATGTCTTAAAGGCTAAAATAGCAGAAATGAGATTGAGAGCTCACGGGTTTGATTTGTTTTCCTTTGGAAAGGCACTCAACTTTCCTCACTCCCTCCAGGTGCAAAATGGGTACCTGACTTTGGCTGGGGAAGTAGGAAGAGGGTTGGGCTCTGCCTTCCAACACCGTGCATTGGATAACAGCCCACTGCCCCTACAACCTAAAAAAGGCTATGGGACTACCTTTATGTATTTCATACTTCTGATTCATTCCTTTGATCCAGTTTATGAGACATGCTGCATGACCTGCCCTGACCCATTACAGTTACCCCATCAGTCTAACGAGTTTGCACACAATATATGGTCAATAAGATAAAGGCATGAGGAGAGTGGGGATGGCATTTCCGCAACAGTGTGCTGATTTTCTTGACACTTGGCTTTTGATGGCATTATTAAACTTGACCTGGGACATACATCTATGTTACAAACTGACAACTTTGATTTGAGATAATGTTCAGAGTGTGCAAACACAGAAAGGCTTTTTGCTCTGATGTATTATGTGCGATTTGTCAATACACATTCAAGACCTAGCAGCTTATGGGGTGATTGGTGGTGGTGTGGCGATCGCTTGGATGGGATATTGAATCTTGCATCTGAGTTAGACTCCCTGTAATCAGCTTTGAACAGTTCAATGAAAGAATATCTAGTAAACGCTATACTTTTTTGTTCAGTTTGTTCATATACTTTATTTGTACACATGTATATTCCAGATACTTACTATATGATATTGAAAATATCAGTTCTGCATGTCATTTTCAAATAATTATTGTAATTCTATTAAAAAAAGAAGAAAATCCCTATATATACCTACCAACTATGATTTCCTAGGCCTTAGTAAGCTGCACGTCAGTGGAACTAATAAAGTCATACACAAGATAAATGAACTTCCTTGCTGTTCTTGATCAAGGATCCCCCAACACTGGCATACGTATCGTAGGCCCCTCAATATCTATCAGGCTACTTTGATTTAGACAGAAACAGTTACCTTAAAAAGACTGACTAACTTTACCATGATGGCAAGGGTCTTATCACAAATTAAAGCAAACTGTGGCATCTGATTTTACTTTGAAGGATTAGCCGTGCAAATGCCCTCTTCTGTATTGCAGTGAATGGCGCAGACACTGTTTAATATTCAGAGTCACATACTATTGATTTTGCCGCTGCAGCCAGCAAAGGGGGCCTTGGAAAAGTGCCAGGGGGAGGCTATGCTGGTGTACTTGAAATGCATAGCAACAGTCAAGCGCCCTTGTCTACAACTGCAAATCAATTGACGTTTTATTCAATTTTCATCTGGGACAAAGAAATCTCATTGGCAAGACTTGTCAACACATTTCACAGCTACATGTACGAGATATATAGCCAGGAACTTTCAAACCTATATATTTGACATGAGAGGGCATTTTGAACATCAAAAAACAGTCAGATTAAGTTCAGTTCTTCACATCTTGACAGACATACCCAAAACAAAATCGCAATTTGTCGCGGAGGTAAAAAGCTGTTGAGCAGCATATCAGGTGCCGAAATAAATGGTCCATTTAATTGCATTATGTCTTTTGACTTATTGTCATTGAAAATCATCGCGACCTTATGTGAGAAGATGCACAATAGAAGAAGGACAATAAAACACTTTGCTTGACCTTAGTGTGCAAGTCCCTTATCTAGTATTATCCAGCATGCCTAACAAATCTGCCAAGTAATCCATTCCATTCAGGGGACAGCGCAGTTAGGAAATTGCGTACCAGAGATAAGAGGCTGTTCTTCGTTTGTGAGGACATGGCGACAGATGTCTCTGGGTGATAAGCTTACAGGACACCCATTCGTGACATGGGGACTTCATGGAAGGCTGTAAGATAATGACAGTTCATTTAGAGATCAAAGATAGATTTTAGATGAGTAAAAATCTATCTTGTTTCTAAAAAACAGTAGGGATATGTCACTACATAGCTTTGAACAATACTTGGAGCTGGATGTAAAAAAATTAGGTGTGATAGGTCCTTCAGTGCTGTGTGCCTGCAAAGCTGGTGTGTTACACCAAAAGGCACCATACAGTTAAAAGTTTTGGCAAGTTTGGTCAAAGTAATATGTTTCAGAAGAACAGATTTACGGCATTAAATTCTACATCTTTTCTCAGCACTGTACTTGTAAATTTCTGGCTTTGAAAATTTGACTGTCTGAAAATATTGTGATAAAATCAGTGTTGGCTCTTTTATGATTCATATATTAGGGACTATGTGTGTATGGAGCGATAACGTTGAAGTTATTCCACCGGCGTACCAACTCAAAAGGAGGCCAGGTAACAGGCAGGGTCTGAATCTAGTCCGTGTTTATTCAGGACATACTGTAATTCACTTTATCATCACTCAAGGTCGCAAAAATTCATGGCGTAAGGAAAATGGACAGTTTCACTGAACTTTAACTTCACGGAATCATAAATAATCACAACAGATTTTTCACGGCAATGATAAGTTCACGGTACAGAGGTGACCGTGACAACAGCAAACATAAAGTTATAGTGAAAGAAACAAGAATTACAGTATCCTTCCAAAGAATTTTTTCATGCGGTACTTGTCCAGTCCATTTGTGGTTTCACCGGAAAGCTGACCTTTAGAGCAGTTATCTATTCAGCACCACGGACAGGCTGACCTTTCGGTCAGTCTTTGAAAGGTTTCCGGCCATCAAACTATTTCATGTTCCTGAAAAAGCTGGGCATTGACCCGTGAATAGTGTGCTTAACACCTGTTAAAGGTTGTGTATCGTAAAATAATGTAATTATCAGGGCAAATGGGAAGAGAAGGCTTAAGATTTGATATTGATGTTAAATGTATGACTTATACTCAACAAAGATAGTTGGAATTGGAATTTGCTGTAAAAGACTGCATCCTGCATTGCCTGTAGAGTATATGTTGATTGATCAACTGATGGTTGTTATTTATAGGTTGATTGATTTTATAATCTATTTATTGACTACGTGATTGATTTTTTGTGTGCTTTAGAAGCCTTCTTCATCCATGACCTGTAGAGCATAGTTGTTGAATGATTAACTGATTGATAATTGTTATTGATTGATTGATCCATTGATTGTTGAATTCATTCATTCATAGATATTTTCTGCTGTAGAAGCCCGATTTCTCCTCTGCCTACAGAGTGTAGTTGTTGGTTGATTAACTGATGGATAGTTGTTATTGATTGGTTGATTTATTGTTTGTCTGATTGTCTGACTGTTTGATTGTTTGATTGATTGATTGATTGATTGATTGATTATTATTTTTCTGCTGTGGAAGCCTGTCTCCTCCATGGGCTGAAGAAGAGAACCATCTCCTTCCTTATTAACTTATTGACACTTGTTTTGATCAGTTTATTGATAAATTGATTGATTGATTGATTGATTAGTTATTGATTTATCTCCTCCAGCCGCTGTGGAAGCCTGCCTCCTCCATGGGCTGAAGAAGAGAACCATCTCCTTCCTGAGCGGCAACACGGCAGCGGCCCTCATCAACAAGGTGGGGAAGGACTTCCAGCCGGCCGCGGACCTCGCCAAGAAGTGTCAGGAGATCGAGCTGGAGAATGAGAAAAAGTAAGTTGTCCAAAGAAATATCAAAAGAACTTTTTTGCATATCTTAACCCTTGTCCTGCTGTATTTCCAGGGCAAAAATTTACCCCACTGCTGAACGGTGTCCAGACACCCTTGAAACAAAGGGTACTAGTTTGATATTGCTCATTTTTAGTTGCTTTGCTTTACAACAACCTTGCGTGTGCAATGCACGCATTCTAGAAATACCCTCAACCCGACAATTGTCAGGGCTAGCATACAGAACAAGCCGACAATTTTTGGGCTCAGCAGGACTAGGGTTAAAGTGTTTAGACAAATCGATTTCCGCAACTGGATAGGATCTGGAGATTACTTTTGGAAGTTTTGAGTGACATTCATCACTCTTCTGTAGCGTCACTAAAATAAACTTGCAGAACGAGTCAAGTTGTTCTGCATTGATTGGTTCTGCCAGTTTATTCTAGTGATGCTGAAGAAGAGTGACAGATGTTACTGGAAATTTCTAAAAGTATCCTCCCAATGTCATCCAGCTGTGGAGATTTTTTGTTACTTACTGGGATGTCTAACCTTCATCAACATATTTCATATGTTATCTGATAGTGAATTTCTTGATGCTGCCAGGTGCCAAGACATACTAATGATTTAGGATTAGATGCAAGGTAGACAAGGAGAAAAGCTAAAGTCTACTAAGGAAAACATTCTGGTCACTCTACTAGATGGGTTTAAAACTAGCGGTGAAAGGACTCGACAATCTGTGACGTACAGTTTGTCAAATTTTTACTGCTGTTTTGATTGATAACATACATTTCTGGCTAGAATTATTGAGAGAATGAATCGTGGAAATTGGATCCATAATGAACACTAAATTTTGACCATCAAAGATGCTTTCAACTACAAAATGACCTTAGGCCACAGCAAGTAAATTTTATGGATGACATCCTCCGCTGACTCCAAAATTAATGAGATAGGGCGGAAAAAAAAACAAGGCGGGCCCAAAAAAACAAGATTCCTATATTTTCAAATTTTGATATCATAAGACTTGTTAAACAAGAATTGAGGCGACGGAATATGATATCATGACCAACAGGTCTTTTAGTCCTGTATTCAACCAATGAGGTTTCACATATAATATAAAACCTCTTTGATTTAATGTAAACATGTCCTTGTTATGTTTAGCCATACCTAGTATGGCTAAACATATTGTTTTTACTCATGTTTCTTCTTCTTCTTCTTCTTCTTCTCCTCCTGTCAAATCTTCAAATCGATTCATCTCTGTCATTTTTTGACCAAATGACCTGAAATTTGGTACAGAGGTAATGTAGGCAAAAACCAATGTGCGTTCTTTTCCTTTTTTGTGATATTGACCTTGAAAGTGATTTTATTGAGGTTTTTAGGCTATTTTTAGCATATCTTGGCCTCCTGCGCCCTGGTATTTCAACCGAATGACCTGAAATTTGCTGTATATGTGGCTTGAACAAATATTTAAAGGACTACATTCCCATTTTTGGCATACATATATTCAAAACGATTTATTTTGGGCTTTCTTGACAATATTTGCCACTTCTGTCACTTTCAATACTACATATGACCTAAAGGTCATTGACCCCAAGTGCCTTGCACCTGGCCTTGCATGCCTGTGAGCCTTGCGACCACGTGATTGGTCAATTGGGTTAATCTAATTATCTTGCATTCCTGGCGCAGGTGTGCTAGTATTCATGCCAAATACGGTATGGGAATTCCTAGGACATGTGATTACATGGCTTTGTTCACTCTTTTTTTAACAAAGATACACATCTCCAGTTCCTATGTATTAAACCAAAATAATGTGAAATCTGGTATGTGTCTGCCTTGGTCATGTACACAGGCCCTCGTTCAAATGTTTGGCATACAGCCTTTCAAAACGATTTTTTAAACAAAGAATTTTTCGTTTCGTTATTTTCAACCCAAAGTACATTCAAACAAAGGGGTGTCACATTTTTATATTTCACCCATACTAGTCAATTCCACGTCACCGAGAGGGTGTTTGTTGCCTTTTGTTGTAACATTTTCGAAACCTTTGCAACAACCTAACTGATATGAGTAAATGTTAAGAACAGTTTCGAACCTTTGTTTGACTTTCGAAATATTTTCTACTGCGTTCCAGCATGTTAGAAATACAATATTGCTATAAGTTTCGAAACTATCACCATATAGATTCATCTTTTGTTCGTACAGTTTCGAACATTGGTTAAATGAGCCATACGAAAGCAATCTACACGTCCCTGCTAAGTAGCTGATAGCACCTAATGATAGACCAATAAAGACGCCCCACCGCGAGAAGCCTGGCAGGCGATCGTAGGTGTTTTGTTTACTTTCGCGGTATCAAAAATTTCCACGTGAAGAGCGCGGTTGGGTACTCCCAAAATCCTACTACGCCGGACAGAAAAGTTTCCATTAAATTTGTTAGAAATCTTGAATAGATCTAGTTTTCTATTGTTAAAAATCAGTTTCAAGGAAACACGACACACACCACGCTATCGGCACGGTACGGGGGTGTCGCCAGCCGAACAAATCCCCCGCCGCTCACGTTAACCCGCACCCGTTGTTTACGTTTGGAACTGAGGTGAGCTGAGAAACACAATGCTCGTTCAAACCTTACTACTAGTACCGTTGACTGTCACGCCCTTCGAAGCGGTAAAACTACAGTCCGAAGATTTCTGTGTGTCCTTCAACAACTACAGATAATCGAAGACTCGTCACGGCATGGCTAGCACAACAAAACAACGAGCGCGCTCAGCTTCCGTACATATCGCCTCGGCAAAGTTTGGCGACAAGCTGGAAGTTTGCTTACGAGGAGGAAAGACCGGACATAAACATTTAACGTGATTATCGGGAAAACACCATGTTCCGTTAAACTGAGTGGTTAAACTGCAGTTTAGGAAATCTTATAACAGAAAATAAGTTAAATCAATGATTTTGTGAATGTTTATTTTAGCATTAGTTATTCCAGATATTTTCAAACTCCAAATTCAAACACAACACGGGAGATCGTTTCTCCTCAGACTGGCGCGACACTCCTGTCAAAATTGATTGATGATCTCTCTCTGCCGCCGACTTCATACATGATCAAAGGTGGGTGGTAGGCGGTGCGCGGGGAAACTTGAATATATAATGTAGCGAAGTGTTGCACAAGGAATTCTCACGCTGAGGGGTACATGAAATAATGCTTACAAAATAGACCTCTATGAATCGGGCTACATTCAGCAATGGTAGACGGATTCGGGGCATGCCGCGCAAAACACACGGTCTCACTGGGGACAGGCGTTTTGGTGCCGCACGTTGTCGCAGCGGTGCGTCGCCGCTACGCAATCGAAAGCACGCCGCTGTCTGTCTCGGACCAACACGCGTCTCCCGTGATGTGTAGCGTCCACCAGGCCTTCCTACATGTCCTACGTACGGGCGTATGGATCGTAGAATTCGGCAAAAAAGGAATGATTAGGCCAGTAGAGTCAGTCCCCGGTAAGGTCAATGATTCGCCCGTTTGCGCTAGCTTGTAACGTTAAATGAATTTACCCTCTGGTGGCCAAACTTCACTGACAAACTTTCTCCCTATTATCATCATGAGCTTGCGTTAGTCTGGTACTAGTGACTATTATGTGCCGGGAATGTTTATCTATCGCACGCCTTGGAAGGAAGTTCAACCATGATAAATGGTCGGCCGTTGCGAAAATTTGGAATCCCATGCTGTTGATTTTCGTGATTGAATCTGTAAGAAAATATATTTTCATGTCGTTCATGTTTTTGGGACGGACGCCGGGAAGGGGTGAATTTTTTCTATCATAACATTTTCGTCCCGTTAGTAATGCAAATCGAATCGTGTTGCACACGAGGCAAAACACTAAAAACGTGGGTCTTGTGGAGTGTTTTGGAGCGGGAAAATGCCGGATATTAGCGGTGCCGAACAGTGTACATCGTCGCGCGCGGGTGACGCTCCGTCAAAACAAATCCACTGGTGGTCTAGCGCGGCCACCGAAAATAGACGGAAACACACAGGAGGACTTAGCACCTTCGTTTATGGGGGCAATTGTGAAAATCTTTTGTTACAAATTGTTCGAACATTGAAACATTGGATAGATGGTTTGAAACTGTTCTAAATAAAGAGATTTTTGTGTAGTTACGTTCGAAATGTTTCCAACGTATGTGAAATAAGTTCAAACATGTTATAAGTTTCAATTCTAATTGTTTGAACACTTTAGAACTATTGTGACTTAGACATTCTTTTAATCAAAATAGTTCAAACATATTACAAATATTATATTTAAAACCCTCTCGGTGACTTGGAATTGACTCAAATATGTTGTTTTTGGTCATTTCCTTCTTCTCCTGTGAAATCTTCATATGTATACTATGGAAAACTTCATTCTTCCCTGGGGTTGATCTTTTTAAATTCAATTTTGAACTGGGTTGATTATGCGCAATAGTGTAATTTTCAGCGGATATTTTTCGACTGGTTTACATGGAAGTGGCACGGAATATCCCATTCTTGCAAGGGGAGGATTCTTTAATTATTTCTTTCAATTTTGAGCTGGAATGATTATGAAAAAGTCCATTTGTTAGCAGAAGTGTATTTGTTAATCAATAAGTGGATATGGTTGTGGACTGGTCCATATTGTGTTGAGGTGCTACTGGAAGACTCAATTTTGGACTGGGGTGATTCATTTTTTTAGTGCAAGTATTTTAGAATGGTCCATTGTTATTTTGGGAGAGTCCATTTTTTGCATGGCGAGGAGTATGGCTAAACATGCTGTATTTGCTCGCAAATGTTGCCTTTCTAGTATATGTGTATACATCTCAATAGACTAACTACAACAAATGCAGAAAAGAGCTTGTTGTACCATCATCTGAAGCAACTATACTGGGAATTCATATGCTATGAAACACCTTGTGTATACAGCTCAATCAACTAGACCCCCCTCCCATTATTCATACAATGTCCTTGCCAGAACAAACGCAGAAAACAGCTTGTCATACCATCATGGGCAGGAACTACACTGGGTATTCATATGCAATGAAACACCTTAGACTGTCAACGTTTATGACATATTTGCCAATTTTTGGCATGTTGACCACCGTCGGAGGGCAATGAAATTTCCTTTTTTCTATTTTGAAATCAGGCGAAAATTAATGAGCGCGCTGATGTCATCCATAAAAATTACTTGCTGTGGCCTTATCATGCTTTGAAATGTCAAGGAATATTTAAATATAACAGCTATTTTAGGAACTTCATGCATTGAAGCTCTTTGAACAAAAGCAGTCTTTCCTTTTAGGCGTCAGAAAGGTCACAGAAAAGTTAATTGATCTATTTTGAGCATCTTCCTTGCAGGCACCTCTGGCAGGTCCCCGTGGATGTGCATCGCATGAGGAGAATGTAGAAAGTGTTCAGATCCTTGGACTGAAACATTTTGCTAAGTGCTAGGAAAAAATAGCCTGGAGTCCAGCCTTTAGCTTTAGTCCGCTACCCAAGCTCCGCTCCTCGCCGATATTTTCTGTTTACCCAACCGACCCTTGCCTTTGCTTTTTGGTTGACTGCTAGCAAGTTACATCCGACATCCGACACAAGTCCGATCCGACATCTGAGTGATGAAATTCAAAACAAAGTTCCTGTATTTCACACTCTGTTAACAGATGAGGGCTTTGAACAGTTCAAGTTGATGTAAGAATGTATAGTAAACAGTGTACTTCTTTGTTCTATCTGTACTTGTACAATGCAAATCTGTTTTACATCGCTAAAATATTTTTGGATCGCTTCAGCTGAATTATGAAAAAAGAAAAGAGAATCCCTACCTGCCAACCCTATTTTTTTCAAGAAATAACGTTGGGTAACATAAATTCGGGATTTTTCCGATAATGGTTGACTGAAATCAATCTAGCAGAACAATAAACCATCCTTTTTTTCTATTATTCTGTCAGTATCATGTACTATCTTTGCACTAATCATATATATGGTAGATTTTGTCTCTAGTCGTGCTGACACCATAATATTTCAACTTGAAACTACCGTCCGCCGCACGCACAATGACGGTGCTGTCGGACAGGGGGGCACATTAATTCGGGAGAGAAGATTCGTCTTGAATATCTTACCGCTAATCACATTTTATACAGCAGCTATTTGTTCCATCCTTGGCTTGAGGAGAGTGCTATGGATATAGACGTGTCCAAGTAAAAAAAATACACGAAAAAACGGCCGTACCGCACGCATCAGGCCTTCGGGAACAACCCGTGTGTTGAGTCGGTAGAACGTCACTCAAAGTTCACCCCCACCGTCATGGAAATTTGTACGTTATTCATCGGGGCGTTAGCTGGATGCCGTAGAAATGGTAATACTACTATGTCCATGTGTTTCTGCTTGTGCTAAGAGCAAACTTTGAGGAAAATATCGCCATCAGTCCACTATCACACACAACATTTAGACAAAAAAGTGTTCCTCGCAAACGTTTGTCGTCTGCCAAATAGCAGGATTCTGGGTAACGAATATGGCGGCGGGAAAATTCACCGTAGTGCCGTAGCCATTGGTTGTAGCAACAAAGAGGCGTTTTGATGATTAATCACACTTAGAGTCCAGTTGTAGGTTAGCAAAAGAGATTCTAATAAGTTGTATTGTAAATAATTGTGTTGAGCAGGAAGCGGATGTGACATTTGTCTTATAAACCAGCGAACAACTATGTACATATAATTCTCCCACGAAGCCCTCAGACTGTGACAATAAGGGACGGAGAGTTTTTGACGTAGCCAACTTCTAATGCATGGTTATCGAAGCTTTTCAGACAGTGTTCTGAATGCGTTAGTCTGTCAAGTTTGCATTTCTAGCGGTATTACTGATGTTGCATCTAGCACATATCCCTAAACACCCCGTTTTCGAAAAATCCCGAATTTAAGTACCCCGCGAATTCATGTTACCCAACGTAACAATTTTTTCCTAGGTCTAATGGAAGAAATTTCTGTATGAAACAAAGTAAGAAAGAAACCTGCTTCACACTGTTCTATCGATTGTAGATAGCCATCACTCGGCATTCTTCTGGCCAAACCATATTGGTAATTGGGCCCTTTCTGTATGTATGAAAGAAATATCATTAAGAAAGAAGCCTGGAGCCACACACTGTGCTAATGATTGCAGATGATTATCTCTCTGATTAGTCCCTGTGGTGTATTGAACTGGTATAAGGCAAATTGCATGTAGGATGGGGCTGTGCACAGGAACCACACTGCAAAAATCTTTTTGGAATATGTCCAAACTATATGGAATGTCAATGGACCAGTACTGTACCTTAATAGCCTTACACTCATTCTACTGTGTGACTAAAAATATGCTGCAAAAAGACATCCTGCCAAAGTCTTAGGGGAAGTCTGTGCCTAGACACACATACATGTAGGAGTAGCCATTTGGCACCCCATTTCATATTGGTTACAGAGTTAGGCAGCAGGGGGAGGTACTATTAATTTTGCAAAAGTGTAGTTTTTGCTGAAGTACGCACCTAGAAATATGGACGCGGCCTATCTGAATATGAAAAAAAATGTAAAAATTTGTTACATACCTCCTGAAGTTTGTACCATGACTATGTACTAAACTAGTATAAAGGTATGCTAGCAAACATATTTAATGCCTCAAAGTATATTAAGTACTTTAATTGAGGTCAGAAGACATTACAGTGAATATCTGAACCCCAAATCTATTCTCCAGACAGATATAGACAACATGTATCCCAAATCACCCCATTGCAAAAATGGACTACTGGTATTCCCATTACAACATGTGCAAACTTCAAGGGGTATGTACAGGGGGTTAGAGTCCAATGATTGCCCAAATTTTGTTATTTCTGTGCCTAGATAGACCATCTCTATATTTCGAAATGCCTATTTTACAATATTGGTTTTAATACCCCCTAACTAGGGAGAAGGTTAAAATGTCTATTAAGAACTTTTTTTCTTCCACAGGAGACTGGCCAACTTGGGGATCTCAAACATTGGGAATGAGATACTGAAGAGACAGAACAGTTTTACGGGAGGCGCCCAGGCCCAGAACAAGTACCTGTGGTCTCGCATGGCACTGTACAACAAAGTCCTTGCCAGGATTGTCGAATACCTGACAGAAAATAGCAGGTAGGTTCTATTTTTTTGATACAGATTTCCTTTAACAATAATCTAGAAACATCATTACATAGTCCCACATGGCACAAGTACTGTACAATAAAGTCCTGGCCAGGATTGTCAAATACCTAACCGAAAGTGGCAGGTAGTTTTTTTTTGTTGCTTATATAGATTTCTTTTTTAACATTTTTTTAAACATTAGGTTATACTTGTTCCCGCATGGCACTGTACAATAAAGTACTGGCCAGGATTGTTGAATACCTGACAGAAAATAGCAGGTAAATTGCTAGGTTGTTTATATTCCTTTAATAATTTCAAAATCGTCTAAGGCTTTACTTGGTCCCACATGACACGATAAGTTCCATGCCTGCCCAGGATTGTGGATTGTAGACCAGTGACAAGTAACGTTGGGTAACCTAAATTCGTGGGGTACTTAAAGTCGGGATTTTTCGAAAACGGGGTATTTAGGGATATGTGCTAGATGCAACATCAGTAATACCGCTAGAAATGCAAACTTGACAGACTAACGCATTCAGAACACTGTCTGAAAAGCTTCGATAACCATGCATTAGAAGTTGGCGACGTCAAAACCTCTCCGTCCCTTATTGACAGAGTCTGGGGGCTTCGTGGGAGACTCACACTGCACGGTTGTTCGCTGGTTTATAAGACAAATGTCACATCTCCTGCCTGCTAAACACAATTATTTACAAGACAACTAATTAGAATCTCTTTTGCTAACCTACAACTGGACTCTAAGTGTGATCAATCATCAAAACTCCTCTCTGTTGCTACAACCTACGGCACGTGTATTTTCCCGCCGCCATATTGTTAACCAGAATCCTGTTGTCAAGCAGACGGCAAAGGTTTGTGAGGAACACTTTTTTGTCTAAATGCTGCGTGTGATAGTGGACTGAGGAAGATATTTTCCTCAAAGTTTGCTCCTAACACAACAAGGAGCACATGGACATAGTAGTATTACCATTGCTACGGCATCCAGCTAACTTACCATGAATAATGTAACGTTACACGTTGCCCGATGATGACGATGGGCCGACTTTGAGTGAAGTTCTACCGACTCAACACACGGGTTGTTCCCGAACTGGCCTGATGTGTGCGGTACGGCCGTTTTTTCGTGTATTTTTTTTTACTTGGACACGTCTATATCCATAGCACTCTCCTCAAGCCAAGGATGGAACGAATAGCTGCTGTATAAAATGTGATTAGCGGTAAGATATTCAAGACGAATCTTCTCTCCCGAATTAATGTGCCCCCCTGTCCGACAACACTGTCATTGTGCGTGCGGCGGACGGTAGTTTCAAGTTGAAATATTATGGTGTCAGCACGACTAGAGACAAAATCTACCATATATATGATTAGTGCAAAGATAGTACATAATACTGACAGAATTATAGAAAAAAAAGGATGGTTTATTGTTCTGCTAGATTGATTTCAGTCAACCATTATCGGAAAAATCCCGAATTTAGGTTACCCAACGTTAAATTCATAACGTTTCTCAACAACAGTCCACCTTTACAGTGAGGGTTATTACCTGAAGATGAAATGCAATTTTGTTGTTTGAAATATGAAATAAAAATTCCCATATACAGCAAGGCCATAGCAACAGATACTGCCCTAGATAGCTTTGTTTGACAATAAATCATACGAATTATTGGACATAAAGATAGCCAAAATGAAACCAGCTCACACATACACTGCACATTAAGCCATGACCATACATGTTGTAAGAATACCTTGCTATAGATCATTCCTACGTTGCACATTAAAATGGTCAGGATGATAGTAGTCAGCCTATTAGGCCACACCAATTTAATTGCTTGGTTAACAGATTTTTTTGGTAAGATTTTAGCATGAGGACATCATTATAACAGAAAGCTGGGGTGAAAACTTGCACCTGACCCTGTTCACTCCCTGAAACTGTCACAGTGCATCAAATTAAAAAATTTCCTGTGAGATCCTGTTTTCATGTTGATTTTCCAATCTAGCATTTTTTTTTAATTCTGTTAACCAAGAAATAAAATTGGTGTGGCCTTATTGCTCAAATATAGTACTGTAAATGTTGAAATTTGTGCAGTGGTTTGGTTTGTGCAGCTTTACCCACCACAAAAATGCTTGTTCTGTCCTCTGCCCACCTACCCCCTTGTTTCAACTGCAAAATAAAAACCACCGTGAACACTCCATTTTCTCCCTACCGTGAAATTAAATCCTTGTGTCTTAAAAGCACTTACAGTAGACATATATTGCTCAACTTTGGCCGCCAAAATGAAAACATGTTAAAGATAGCCTTAATTCTAGACATTTACTGTACCTCATACCTACAGTCATGTATTTCATGCTATGATAGTAGTAACGAAAAGACCTTGCTGCCAACGGTCCTGATTATGCCAGTAGAAGTGACAAGTACATATATCTCATGCAATATACGATATATAGTAAAGCAGTCAAGGTGATATCGAAGTTCAGTTGTTTTACAAGTAAATACATTACTTCAGGGTTTGTAATAAGTTACTGTTCGGATATAGTTGGGCGATTGGTTATTAGTTCAGGTTTCAAAGTATGGCTGTTTAACATTGCTGAACGTATTACTAATGTAATTTCAGCTAACATATCACTCATGTTGCAACAGATGTAACGTTGGGTAACCTAAATTCGCGGGGTACTTAAATTCGGGATTTTTCGAAAACGGGGTATTTAGGGATATGTGCTAGATGCAACATAAGTAATACCGCTAGAAATGCAAACCTGCCAGACTTACGTATTCAGAACACTGTCTGAAAAGCTTCGATAAGCATGGATTATAAGGCGACGAGGTCAAAAACTCTCCGTCCCTTATTGGAACAGTCTGAGGACTTCGTGGGAGACTTAAACAACATGGTTGTCGGCTGGTTTATAAGAAAAATGTCACATCCGCTTCCTGCTCAACACAATTATTTACAAGACAACTTATTACAATCTCTTTTGCTAACCTGCAACTGGATTCTAAGTGTGATCAATCATCAAAACTCCTCTCTGTTGCTACAACCTACGGCACATGTATTTTCCCGCCGCCATATTGTTAACCAGAATCCTGTTGTCAAGCAGACGACAAAGGTTTGTGAGGAACACTTTTTTGTCTAAATGCTGCGTGTGATAGTGGACTGAGGAAGATATTTTCCTCAAAGTTTGCTCCTAACACAACAAGGAACACATGGACATAGTAGTATTACCATTGCTACGGTATCCAGCTAACTTCCCATGAATAATGTAACGTTACACGTTGCCCGATGATGACGATGGGCCGACTTTGAGTGAAGTTCTACCGACTCAACACACGGGTTGTACCCGAACTGGCCTGATGTGTGCGGTACGGCCGTTTTTTCGTGTATTTTTTTTACTTGGACACGTCTATATCCATAGCACTCTCCTCAAGCCAAGGATGGAACGAATAGCTGCTGTATAAAATGTGATTAGCGGTAAGATATTCAAGACGAATCTTCTCTCCCGAATTAATGTGCCCCCTGTCCGACAGCACCGTAATTGTGCGTGCGGCGGACGGTAGATTCAAGTTGAAATATTATGGTGTCAGCACGACTAGAGACAAAATCTACCATATATATGATTAGTGCAAAGATAGTACATGATACTGACAGAATTATAGAAAAAAAGGATGGTTTATTGTTCTGCTAGATTGATTTCAGTCAACCATTATCGGAAAAATCCCGAATTTATGTTACCCAACGTTAATGTACAAATTGTTATGTGTGATGATATTGTATTATAAAATGTTATAAAAGTAGTTAGTGTGTTGTAAGTTGCTTTATATAAGTTAGACAGTTGAAATTGATTGATTGATTGATTGATTGATTGATTAATTGACAAGGACTGTTTTCTCTTGTTACAGTAAATACTATGAATGTAACGCACTACTAGCAGACCCTGTGGAAGGAACCATCTTAGCATCTTTACTTGGTGGGTGTGATGTATAAGATTGCCTTGATTATAATTGTTGATGTTTATCTTTTTTAAGGAATTTATGCTTTTCATTCAGCCTGTCGCACAAAATAATGTAGACCGTCTCGTTAGCAAATGCTCACTATAAAGAGCTAGCCAGTACCTCTTTGCTAGTTAGTAATCATAGACACACAGACATAATATACCAGCTTTACATGCCCTGAATGGCTACACTTTTCACAAACTAGAAATAGAGATCTTTTCCAAGAGAAGCTTGAAGCTGATATATTGAAAATAAGAGGCCCTACTCTATTTAATGATTTAGCGTATTTGTGATATCTGACATACAATGATAATACTTGCGTCACTTGGCTGTTGCAGTTGGCCCCTGTGCGCTTGACTTCTCCAAAGTGAAGACCCCCGACCACTACTGGACAGACCCCACCGCAGACGAGCTGGTTCAGAGACACAGAATACCCAACCAAGCCAACCTCAATGGGCCCCCCTCCCCAAACAGAAGACCTCATCTCAAGGTCAGAATCATAAACATTTAGCTGGACTATGTACTGTAAAATGTGCAATTTTTGTGGTGGTATAATTATTGTTCACAGTCTGGGTGGTAAGCTTTTCTACGCAAACTTAAAACTACCACAAAAATGCTTGTGCTGTCTGCTGCCCATCAGACTCTATTCTATAATTGATGTTGCAGTTCAGCACTATTGCTTGATCCAACAAATTCAATTTGTGTGGCCTTAGTGTACAAAGTAGGTGTGCACAGGCACATGTACAGGGCGGATGGCGACTGAGGTGAGCAATAGATGAAACCCAACAAGAACCCTCTGTGGTGTCATTTTAGTTTGAAAATATCACAAATGATGAAGGCTACCATTTGCTGAAGAGACATTGGCAGCTTTGTAAGGTGAAGAGTAGTTATTCCATGACATAGATATGTGTAACCACAAATTCAGCACCAGGGACAGCACCAACTGTGCTACATGTTACATATGTACCAAGTCGCCTACCTTACATACATGTATCACGGCCATAGTTGTTGTAGCATGGATGTTATTAGGGTGTCACACCATCATTTTTTTGGCTTTAACAACAAAAACTGACAGTTGGAAAGGTTATCATTTTGCGAAATATATACCGTAGTTGTGGTAATTTGCAAAAATGTTGATGTTCATCCACTCTGTGAAAATCAAGTAGAGGAGGAGGAAGGAGGAGGAACACCCGCATCACCTTTTTCTACAAACTTGTTAATAATCATATCAATATAAACGCTGACAGTCTACTTAAACCAGCTCAGGGGCGCACCCGGGGTAGTCACCATCCTAAATTTCAAACACTCAACGCCTGGACAGACACATACAAAAATGTATTCTTCCCCCGCACCATCCCCCATTGGAACACCCTGCCTGGCATGGTTGTATCTGCTCCCACCGTTGAGTTATACCGTGCCAGGCTGGCCTGGGACCTCCCTCCCTCCCCCCCCCCCCCTACTTTGCCCCTCGCAGGGTTATCGGGCGGTACCCATGATGATGATGATGATGATGATGAGTACCCATCTGTTTTTTGCTTCCTGACAGATCCTGCGGATGGGTTCAGGAGGACCGGATGAGTTTGCCAGCCGGCTGCCGGTGTCCCCCAGAGACTATGTGGAATCCCTGCACCAGAACTCCAGAACCACGCTCCTGTACGGCAAGAACAACGTTCTGGTGCAGCCCGTAAGTGTCGTCATAGATATCTATCTAATATTTTTAAAAGTGGGGAACATGAATTGATAGAAATATTTATTTTGCTATTTCATGCCTGAAGGCTAGAATTGCAAGTACATTGATTTTTTACATGAGTTATAGAGACATACAATACATGTGAAAAGGACAATGACTGGCATTATTGTAGCAAGAGATCAATAATAGTGTTGGCTATATCTAACAAAGCTGGGAATATTCTGCAGAGCAAAGCCATTGACGGGCTGTTGAGTGTCATTAGAAAGAAGTGACAGATCTCTAAAGAACCTAATATTGTAATTGACTTACCAGCTACTGTGAATGCCTTCAAGTTCACGGCCATTTGATTTCTCGGTAGGGAGAAAATGGAGTGTACATACTGTTCAGTAATATAAACACCATTTTGTTTGTTTGTGGTGAAGCGGTCACCACAAGAAGAGCAGAACATAAAACCACAGTATAAAGTTCAAGAATTACTAACAGCATTCACATGTCTGTAGTGGTCTTCCTTTAATTTGTAATACATGATGCCATCCCCTCTTCCTGACTATGATCTCTGCTGCTCTGCCCTAGAAGGAAGACATGGAGCCTGTGCCAGGCTACCTCTCCCTGCACCAGACTGCCGACAACCTCACCATCAAGTGGACGCCCAACCAGCTCATGAATGGCAGTATAGACAGCAACGAGGGCGAAGCGGACAGAAGGTTAGGACGGGACACAGGGGAAGTCAGCAGCTCTTTGAAACCATCCACAGAAATGAAAGAATCTTGAAATCAGTACTCAGATGTAGTGTAATGTACTGGCCTGAGGATAGTCATTATGATGGCTTTTAACAGCAAATCTTACAACAAATAATCAATTATAAGTTAAAGTGCAAGATGAAATTTGTACATGTATTAAGAAGAGGGTCTACTGAATCTAGAAAAGGCCCATTTACTAAATTAAGTCAGTTAATTTCTTTTTGTCACAATCAGACTCCCTTCTGTACTCCTAAATGCACATGCATGGTTCTAAAACCCTGTGATTCCTCAAGCAGAATTGCATGAACGGCCATTGTTTTTGCACATTGTAGTTGGTAGTGTAGCAATAGATTAACCTCCAAGTAGATTTGTGGCTTTGACTTGCTTTTATTGCTCATTTTGTAAGTCTTTAAAGCAATGCATTTTTGGTATGTTACTCTGCACATTCAAGAGCAAAAAAATGCAAATTCAAAGCAACCCAAATCCAGTCATCTACTTGGATATCATTTATAGATATTAGATGCACTTTTCTTTTATCGTTTTCACTTTTTACTAATCAGTGGTGTACTTACTGGTTCTCTCCCTTCCTTCCACTGTTCTTTGTGTTTTGCATGTGTTTGTGAAATACTCACCCCCCTCCCTCACAACCGGCACAATGCCTCACACCCTTGCATGTCGTAGTGAGCCGAGCTCCCCGCTACAAAAACATGACAGAGTGTGAGTAGCACAGTTTTCTTGGATTAGCACCTTACGCATTAGCTTTGGAATTATGTCTTTTTTTTTCATTCAGCTTCTCGCATTTGGTATTTGTACTTGCTTGCTAGTGTATGCTCAGAAAGCTCAGCAGCAACCTGAATGTGAATGTTACCAAAAATAGATTTACATAACAGCTTTTTGCTAACAGTAACTCTTTCTCCTACTTCTCAAAAGCAAAGCCTAATGTGTTTTTTTCCAACAGCTTATGGTAGCTACCAGACAATATTGTGCAATGGTTATAATATAGTTAACATAAGACTCATATTTTTTCTGAAATGAGGTTAATAGCTGTCTATTGTTGAAGATGTACATGTATTATAGTGAAGTTCTGATTATTTTGAAGCAACAGAACCTGCAGTACATCCATGGTAAAGTCCTCTTGTGTTATTTTGTTTTATGACTTGATGTTTTCCCTTTATTTTGCAGCATCTATTGGGATTATGCAGTAAACATCAACTTAGATGAAGTGGTGTACCTTCACTGTCATCAACAACGTGAGTTGGCCTCTTAGTATCATTTTTTTAACTGTGTTGCTCGGTGAATACAACTGCTAGATATATAAAACTAGTTGACTGTTACATATATCTAATACATAGTTTGTTCCCCTAGCGGACAGTGGTGGAACTATAGTACTGGTGGGACAAGATGGCGTCCAGAGACCCCCCATCCACTTCCCGAAGGGCGGCCACCTGCTGGCGTTCCTGTCCTGTCTGGAGAACGGGCTCCTCCCTCACGGGCAGCTGGACCCGCCACTCTGGTCACAACGAGGGAAGGGAAAGGTATCATATCTATCAATCTTGATCAGTGATTGTTTGAATCAGGTAGACAGGTAAAGGTCCCATAGCCTTTTTGAGGCTGTAGGAGCAGTGGGCTGTTATTCACCGTGTCTAGGACACGGTGTTGCAAGGGGGAGCCCAACCTCTCCTTCCAACACCTTTTACCATCCCAATGGTATTAGAAGGCCCCATCCCAGTCTATTACACAGACTAGACACCTTTTAACCCTTGACCAGCATGATATCTCAGTTGACAGTTGCAATGTGTTATTAGGCATGTATAGAATTTATTATGGTTTCTGTTGGATGTTTGGTCAACATTGCAGAGTTTTATTTATTTGAAAGATCTCCATTAATGAAAGTATATGATTCATACTTAACTTATCGTCCATTTATATGCATGCAATATCACTACAGTTGGAAACTATACACTGGATATCACCTTATATATGGGAACACAACCTGATAGTATACGTTCTGTGGAAGTGCTACTTCCCTGCAGAATTAACTGAATGTCCCCATTCCTGTCTGTCCTCCATCCCAAGCAGGTGTTTCCAAGGCTGCGGAGAAGAGGAGCTGCAAGTACCAGACAGGTAGGTCACACTTAGATGCAACTGTATATCTTAGACTATCCGACTCTCCCACAATGCGCATTATTATTAAAGATGTCCTTTTGAGGAGTTTTAAATCCATACAGTATGTCAAGGCCCCCATTCTGCTAGATGGCAATTGCACTGCAATTTCACTCTTACTGTGACCTACATTGGATTTGTGTAACCCTTCATTTCATGATTGGAATATCATGTTAAGTACAGCTGAATAGACAACAAAACACAAAAATCATGAAAAATATTCATTCTTTATTGTTGGTCATTCTCTCAAATTTAAGGCTGCAGCATGGCCGCAGTGCAATCGCAGTGATATCACTGCCCCAATGGAAGGGGGGTTCAAAGAATCATCAATCATATGTTTAGGTGTAGCTACAATGTAGTAGTTTTGAACACACAGGCTGACCCTAAGTAGCAGCCTGTGGCTTGGATTGGCAGTCCTGGCCAAGTCAATAAAAGACACAATCTCTACATGTCTACATGTAGGCAATGAAATTAATACAGTGTTTGTGGTTGCATAACAATATACAATTGTCTACCCACAGGTGACCATCCACAAAGCCGATAGCAAGGAAGGAGAGGCAGGGGAGAGCACCACAGAAGAGGAGGCCACAGATTACGTCTTCAGAATTCTCACAGCCTACAAACCTGAAGGTAGGCTTCATGAGGAAGTGGCAAGGCACAACTGCAGGAGCAAACAAACTGATAAGCGTCTTTTGAATCCATACTTGCATGTCCCTCTAAAGGACAAAGGAAAAGTGTGTTTACCTGTGTTTGGATGGTATTCAGCACCAGGGACAGGTGTGTTTACCTGTGTGGAAGGCATTTACAATGAAGGACATGTGTGGTTACCTGTGTGTGGATGTGGCATCTAGCACCAAAGAAGGGCATGTTCTGTCCTTCGTGCTGAACACCATCCACACACATGTAGTGTGTGTATGGTGTTTAGCAGCAAGGAAAGTTGTGTTTACCTGTGTGTGTATGGTGTTTAGCAGCAAGAACAGGTGTATTCACCTGTGTGTGAATGGTGTTCAGCACCAAGGACAAGTGTGTTTACAGATTAATGTATGGTATTCAGTACCCTGGAGTGTCTACCTGTGTGTTAATGACAATCAGCACCAAATACAGGTTTGCCTTTGTGTAGAAGGTGCTCTGCATCAGGGACAAGACTATCAGTTAGCTTATGGATGGCGTTCAGAACAATTGTATATGCTTTTGACATTATAACTTGAAAATGTGCATTTTGTATAGTTATTCGTAGTTTAGTTAATAAATGTTCATTGACGAATCATTCAGATTCAATCTTTTTTCTTTTTTTTTGGATGTAATGATTCCTTCTTAGAATCCAATGCTTCCATCCTGGTTCACCCAAGAAGACCCCAGATGAAGAGGAGACAGAAAAGACCCCCCCTCCCCCGTCCCTACCCCCTCAGTCGCCCCACCCTGCTGCCGTCGTGTGAGGGGGTATATCTGGTGTACCAGTTTGAACCAATCCAAGAGGAGCCTGTACAGTACACCATCAGCACTGAAGTTTGTGCGTGGAAAACGTTTTCTCCTCAGCTGTCACTCAGACATTGACTGACAGGATGTGTTTGTATTCATTTAGACAGTCAGGGCACATTATGGGCGTGACCCTGACATTTCCCTTGGCGTTATGCCCCTTGCGGGGTCTTGCCACGTACCGTATAGATGTAGATGTAGATGTCAGCCAGGCAGACAGGCCTGGTGGTAGCTGCCCATAGAGAAACGAAAAATATTTTATAGTTAAAACAAGGGAATGGTAAAATGGATGGTGTTCAGCACCAAGGACAGGTGACTGTGAAAGACAAATGAGAAACTAGAAAGCCACTATCTGACAGCAAAATGCAAAATATTCCATCAAAATCTTTACCAAAAGTGTTGTGTTTTTGCATTGAAGTATATGCTTGACAACAGTTCTTAAATGATAGTGATGACAAAATGTGAAACTGGAGATTCAAAATTAAAAACAAAACTTTTCAACAATTTGTTTTCAAATGCATGAATGATCCATACTTTTACTACCATTTTGCCCATATTTTGCCGACATTTGTAAATAGATAACAGCTAGATTTTGGCAACAGTTCTTTTATGAAGGCTATCATTGAGTGACAGAATGTGACACCGAAGATTCAAAGCTTAAAACCGAACTTTGAGAATTTTTCAAAAAATGTTTTTCAAATGATTCATACTTTTACTACCATTTTGCCCATATTTTGCCGACATTTGTAAATATATAACAGCTAGATTTTGTAGATTTGAAGAAGTCTAATTGAGTAGAGGTTTTGAAAGAGGTTTGTCATTTACATGTGGTGTCAGTCAGTGTCTGAGCCCAGCACTTGATGGTACAATATGTACTAACACAGAACTAATTCTTCCAGGTGATTCAGTCTCTTAACTTTCACACAGTCACTGGTGTTTTTCACCTGATTCTGACTTCAGCAGCCCTCCTAATGTTTGGTGGAGGAATATTTTTCAGCTTGAGAACTAATGCTTTTTCCTTTGGCTTCACTTAACTGTACAACTGATTCTTTAGCTACTAACGTGGTGAATGGATTTCATTTTGTATTTTCCAGCCAACTCTGAATGGCTTGAATCCTCACAAGCCAACATCAATTTTGTTAACTATGTTCTGAGACTTGGTTTGTACCCAAGAAGTGTCCCTGGTCTGCTAAATGTGCTCGCTTGCCGAACACTTGGTGTGCTAACCAGACAGAGGGTACAAGGTAAAAGTGTTAGATTGCACTGCAAACAACTGCATTCACTAGCTGTTCTAGTCTTTACTATGTTCCTTCATTGCTCCTTTTTATGTATGTAATCCATAGATTAATATGATATATGCATTGCATTAAGATAGTGATGAAAATTTCTACCAAAAGTCTGACTTGGTCTTTGGTTAGATAGTCTTTCTAATGAATGATTAAACAGTTAGTTTTAGATGTTTGAATTCTTTCATTCCTTTTACTCTTTTTTGTTAACTTTGCCATTTTTTGTTTGTTTTTGTCCATCTGTGTGATTTTTTTTTCTGAATGTTGTGTTTATGTTTGTTTGTGTGCTGTTGTTGTTTTCCAGTTGATAAGGACAGGCCAGCTAAAAAGAGTAAACCTGTGAACAATGAGGGTCAGTGCATGTGTTGTTAAACTACTAGAGAAAGAATGATCGTATTTAGTCTTTTCCTCTTAGTTTAGTCTACTGTTATTACTTCAGCTCGGTGTTTAACATTAAACCATTTCCTGCTGCCTACTTGCATGTTGTATACACAGTTGGTACCTTCTTGCTACCTTAGTAGACTAAACTAGATTTAGATCCCTCTTAGGAATTAAGTGGCACATTGGGCAGTAAGATTTCTACACTCAGGTTGGTTCTGGGCCTGTCAGGACTCTTTTCAGACTAACCAGATATCCCAAATTTTTTCAGATCTCAGCTACATGTACATGTTATTGATAAAAGTATGTGTTAGTTGTATTTAGAGAATTTCTAACATTAAAAAAGTGTCAGTCTGCTTTTTCTTGCTTTCAAATGTAAGATATGGCTACCATAGAACAGCACTGTACTGATGGTGGTGGGATATTCTTTTACAGATCCTCATGGAAATGCTGTCTTGGTTCTTATATTTTCCTTAGCTCTTCTTCCTTTAGGTGTACTAACATACACAATGATACTAACCTTCGTAAACATCTGATATCCTTTGCATGCAGGGATATGGTACCAAAATGACACTGATAGTTCATTTCAAAATTTCCACCGTTCTAATGTAATTTTCTAGACTCTTTCCTCTTGTAGGTCTGTTCAAAGTCTATAGCAAAATTGCCAGTTCATCACATCTGTCTTGCTCACGATCATGTACTTTTGTTGCTACATTTCAGTATTTTATCCATGAAGCACATTTTACTTTCTAAGTCTAAGGCATCAACAACTTTATTTTTTGATTCTTGGTTTTAAACATGTATCGCAAATTCAAGATTGACATATTGACTTTGAAACAGAGTCTGGGTCTTGCACACAGTTTCTGGGAGTAGTTACATGATGTAGGTAGGAAATTTTCCTTCAAACCTTCTCTTTTCATCTTGACTGCTGGTAAATTTTTACTTTGAAATGTCCAAGAACCAAGAAATTGAATTGGTGAGGCCTTAAGCAGGTATCTCACTGGACTGCACACCCTTTTTGCACCAGTTTTTAACCAGTATAGATATGCCTGGTGCAATTTAGTGCAGTCCTGTGAGATACCCGCTTTAGTGTTAGGACCAATAGACAAGGTTTACATCATTTTCCATTTTCACCTTCCAGTCTCTATAGACCTGATGGACCCCAAGTTCACCCGACCACTATCCTGGTCCTCCAAACCTCTGGTGAGACGAACCTCGTCTGGCGGGTCCCAGACAACCTCCCCGCCGTACCAGCCCACCACCGCCCAGGTGTACGCGCCCCGCCGACAGTCTACGGACTCTGAAGGGTTAAACAGTACAGGGTCTCCTTCCAGGTGGGTTAAGCTTTTGGGGACAGTTCTTTTTTCCGACACCCTTATGTTCCAACATCACTATGCTCGCTTTTGTTAGCGTTAGCATTAGAATGAGAGTGAGGACTTGGCCTTGGGATAGGGCTCAAGCTAGGGCTAGGGCTAGGGTGTGTCAGAACATAGGAGTGCTGGAACATAGGAGTGTAACCAAGCTTTCCCTTATTTCTTTCAGTTTAGGTATTGCTAAAGATACAAAATTCTTTTAATATCAAGTCTGGTTATGTTTACCTTAACATCACCAAGTTTCCCGACAATATGTTACCCATGCACATTGACACAGATTTGCAGCAAGTTTGATATTTTGTAACAGTTGTATATTCATTTTCTCTCATTATTATGATTTCAATCTTTTTGTATCAATGTTTTTTTCATACCTTGATACTATTGACATTTTGGTTTCTTTTTGATAAGCAACTGCGTTTAATTTTTCTACCTCTAGAATAACATAGATTTTTTTCTGTTGACATGTTTTATAAATTCAAAGCTCAGTTTCTAGCCACTATCACCAAGGGCTTGTTCCACTTAAAATGTGAGGGGGCAGTCACATTAGACATGATCTCATGAGTCTTATCAGTCTTTCCTTTTTGGATTTCAATTTTTTACATTCTTAAAGCTTTGAAAAGAGGTGAATTTTGTAACAAAACAGTTTAGAAAATTTTCCTGACTGCCTCCCTAAAGTTTTGATTGGAACAGTCCTAAGCACATTCACCTTGCCACACTCACCGTAACCCTGCGCCTGTCCACAGCGATGAGCCCTCCGTTTTCACCAGACAATCGTCGTTAGATTCTGACCCGGGTGATTTCCTGAACATAAGTGCCCGGCTGAGGTATCGCATGGTTTACTCTCACTGCTTACCTTTGCAATCCTCATGGCAGTAATTCTGCAGCTATCTATAAAACTTAATCATGCCATTAAAGCAAAAAGCAAAATTATAGATAAAGACTGAAATTTGATACAGTCAAAATCCCTATTTGTGTCTTGCAATCATATAAAATCAACTGTTTTGATTTACATTAACTGTTCATTACAATCATTGTAATCTGTCTTAATAGCTACAAAAATCCATTGATTTTAAAGCTTTTAAATTCTAAAGCTCTTAAATTTTGAATATACTCAATCTGATGATTCTTGAAGTCTCGTAAGTTAATGGTGCCTTAAAAGCAGCAAATGTTGTGAACTTTATGAAAAACATGATGAAAATTATCAAATTCTTAAGAAAAAGTTACCGTAAAGACATGAAATTTTTGGAATGTTGTTGAACTATATCCGATGTACGAAAGCCAGGTGGACCAAGAATTGAATACATTCCTCCCTTATTTCAGGTTAAACCTCATACTACAACAGGCAGAAGGTTAAGATAACGTGTGCTTATTGATGTTCCTGGTACTTTTCAGAACGTCTCTGAAGCTGCTGTGTGATACGATGAAGAAACAGATCATCTCAAGAGCCTTCTATGGATGTAAGTATTAACCATTATTCATAAGTAAACCATTAGAAACCTTTGGTTGTTAAATAACATCATTTCCTTGGTTCTCAGGCATTTTTAGGTACAGATTTTACTGTACTGACCTCTAATCAGGATTTTTCAAAGGAAGTCTTTCCAACAGACTTCATCTTGAAAAAACTCCCTTTCCCATGTGTACATCAGGGTTGGCCCACTGTCGACACCTGAGAACGGTGCGTACCCACCTGTCGGGGCTGGTGCACCACAAGATCGTGTCAGAGGACCGACCAGTGGACGCCACGTTTGGCCTGACCGGGGACATGTGGTGGAGCATGCATGAGGATGGACAGGTAGGCTAATGCTGTGCTGTGGTTGGGTGGTTTGGGGCTCAAAGACCAGTCTAGTCATATGTGTTACATTTAGATACATTGTGATGGAGGTGAAGTTTCTTTGATTCTAACCCAGTTACTGTTGAAGGGCATGAAGTGAATCATGCACGAGGAAGAACAGATAGGCTGGCGATTAGATCTCATGCACTCACTTATTGGTTAGAGGTTCATCTCCTTAAGTCTATTCATCTGTGTCACACATGAAATTCATGTGATAAAGGTTTAATTTTGCTTGAACATCTAAGAGCAGTAGCTGTTGTGAGGCAGGTTTTGTTACATACATGAGACTGGCGATGAGCTGTGGTTTGGTTTGGGGTTCAAATCCCATTGCCCAGTCTAGTCGTCTGGGTTACAAACCCATAAACTACATGTGATAGAGGTGAGGTTTTTTTTACTGAACATTTCAGAACAGTCGCTGCTGCGTGTAAGCATGCATGATTTATTGGACAAATAGGCTGGCAATTAGCTGTGGTCATCATTATCATAACATGTAATCATAAATAATAAATCACATATAACTTTGTACCTAAAACTTTGCTCACATTCCAGGTGAATGATGAAGAAGAGATCTACAGACTAGTGTATTTTGGAGGCTGCGACCATGAGATTAGGGCAGAGGTAAGTGATACAATTTATACAGTTTTTTCAGGCTAATCTTTATTCTATAAGCACTAAGTCATTTGTTTAAAGAGTGTAGCCTTGATTGGTTTAGCAAAAATTGTGTGGTTCCCTGATGGAAAATATAGCGTTTGGGGTAAAATGGAGGAGGTCACGGCACTGAATTTTAACGGTGGAAACAAACATTACTGTCTCAAATATTATTGATCAAATATTTGCGATAATGAAATTTTAATGGTTGACCAGTGACTGTTAAATTAGCTAAAATTAAGTGACAGTTAACAGATCAAGAATGACAGTATTTGAAGAGGCCACCAAATTCCATCCTAATTTCTCCTTGTTTACAGATAAAAAGAGTCAGCATTGATAAACTAGTCTAAGACTAAACATTTGCTACACTGTTCTATATTATCTGTGTCTCATTTTTATGTTAGTTACAATTAGCCCAAAGGCTTGAACTTGCATTTAACATATCATTATCATCATTGATCTGTCATATCAATCTCCGTTCAGGTGTGGCCGTACCTGCTCGGCCACTACAACTTCGGCGACGCGGACGAGGAGAGAAAAGGGAAAGATGACCTGGCGCACTCGCAGTACGAGAACATTATGTCAGACTGGATGGCGGTGGAGGCCATCATCAGACAGAGGGACAGGGAGGCGCAGGCTGCCAGTATTGCTAAACTGTCGTCAGGAAGCAGTATCGACAGCCAGGCCTACAAGCTGTACAGCCAAGACTCCACTATCAGTAATGATGTAAGTATGAACACTTTAAACTGTGAATACATAGAGAATACTGCACACTGTATTCTGTATCACCCAAGGTACCAGCCCTGCCACAATGAATGTCAATTCCAACATCCTAATCTAGTATTTGAACTTTTGACAACGGCGCACGAGAAGAATGTTCAAATTATTCAATGGAAGTTTGCTGGACACAAGTAGAAGCCCGTGTTATACTGTAAGATACTAACTTGGTCGAATTAAATGTTATCACGGCATGTCATGCATCTCTATATCCAAAAACCAAGAAATTGAATGAATCGGCATGACCTAAGTTGTTTTGTTGGTCAGTTTAAACTTTAATTTGTTTTTGTTAATTGTCTGCTAATTGTTTTTGTGTGAATATTATGTGTTCACAGTATGTGTTGTACATTTTCTTATAGATATTCACCTAAACTAAATGTGTTCTTCTCCCTTAATGTTTATATGGGTTTCTGTTTTTGTTGTTTTTGTGTGCAGGGTATGCTCTACTTGTTATTGCTTTAAAATGGCTTATTGTAATAAATGTATTGTCCTGACTATGTTTGATGTTACAGCATTCTAGCAGTGTAGATTCATTGGTAGATGAGGATGAAATTCTGCCAAAGACTGGAACCTACTACAACATTAGTGGCAATGTCATTTTGGTGAACGGCTATATGTTTTGAAGGTGTTTTGTGCATGAAGGTGAAGAAAAAGTGGTGGTGATCTTCTTCTAGACTCTTTTTCACTTGTCTTGTCAGTTTGAAAAATCTTCTAGAACTCTTTTGTATCATTTCTATTTCAGTTTATCAGGCTTAAATCAGCGTATGGTGATTACTGTAGAATGTCAACTGTAAAGTAACAGTTTCTGGTGCTGTAAGCACATGTACCTAGTATATAAGGTTAAAAGAATCTAACTACTATGGTGCCAAAACAAGAGGGTAGGTAGGACATACAGTTGAGTTTCAGTGTTGAACCATTCTCGTGTGTTACACCTCCACAGGTTTTCGAAGACGATGAAGGGAACCACGAGACGTCTCGTGCAAGAAAGAAGGACAGCGTCGACTCCTCTTCAGAAAGTCCAGAATTCATACAAGGCATCAACCACACCGTGGAACTCCCCAAGGGCCTGAGCGTCAGCTCCGGTCCTGATAAAATCGATGAGGGAATCGGGAGCTCATGCAGCACGTACGACCGCGACAGCGTCGACTACGCCGGGCGCTTGAGCGTCAACGATAAGGAACCGGGAGATGAAAACGAGAACAAGAAGATAAAGAGAAGCCATGAGATGATCAACATTGATAGACAGGCGACCGTAGATGAGGAGGATGAGGAGGACCAGAGAGACCAGGAGATCTCAGCCTGTATGAATGAGCAGGAGACACTCGCTGTGGAACCCATGGACCGCAACCCTTCTCCTGAGTCCACACAGGGATGTGACTATGATGTAAGCAAAAAGTTCAGTCTAGGGCTGTCTCCAACTTTGAATTTTGTTTTCTTCCACTCATTGTTTGGGAGCTCGACATGATGTTAGATTCATAATTTTATGCTTACAAAAATACATTTTCAGCAATTTCATGCATCAAAGTTGAGATTTTTTGCACAGATGGGGTAACATTTTTCTGTCCCCACAAGCAACTTTTCGTCCCAAGGCAGAGGAACGGATCCTTGAGACAGCCCTGCATTTAACTCTTATACATTAGGATCTTTTAGTTTGGATGGATCATGGTTCTAAAGGCTATCATTGTGGTGGTACCCAAAGACAACACTTACAGAGCACAGGGGTTGGTTCAAAGTTAGGAAACTCTGAAAAGAAATGCATGACACAACATCCCTACAGATAACAACTTCCTATTGCCAAGCTGAAAGAAAAACTAATAGTTATATGGGATCTCTCCTGTTTTTGTCCTTGGTGCTGAACTTGCAGTGCCTTCCACTTCAGTGACATCAAGTGGCAGGAAAGTTTTCCTATTTTGGTAGTAACTTTGGTAGAAAACCCAGACTTGCAAACAAATTGTTTCACAGGGAATGGATCAAATTTGGGAAACTAAACAAAAATCATAAAGATACACAAGAATGTGATTATAGAATAGGCCATGTGCATACAAAATATGTGCACACCTAATAATTTCCAAATGAATTGCATATTTGATGTATGCTGCATCTGATCATGAAAATGTATTGAATGCTTTTCTATGTATCTAATGTATTCTTACTCTTGAACAAACCAAATTTTGCTATAAGTTTTGTAAGAAGTGCTATAGATATGGTAGATGATGTATGAAGCATATCTACTACAGTCTTAAAAGCTTGTATTTATTTGATTCATTATCAATGCTTCATATAGACAAAACTGTTGGACAACTATGGGCTGAACCTGCACCGTATAGACAAGGACGTGGCTCGCTGTGACAGGAACTACCCATACTTCACTCCCATCAACCTGGAGAAGCTAAGGAACATCATGTGCACGTGAGTACACCTTTTGATAATAACTCATTATAGCTGGTATACTAAAAAGAAAACTGTGCCATGATGATTGTACCAATTTGTATACAAGAGAAGCAAAGATTGGCTGTTTTAAATTATCTGATGTATGCAAATGCCTTTAAGTTTGTGGCGATTTATTTTCGCAGTAAGGGGAAAGTGGAGTGGTTCCGGTGTTTTTAAGGTCTTAAAAGTTCACATATTGTGCAGTAATGGAAAACTGGTGGTTTAAACTTTGCCATGTGAAAAGCCTTTCGTAAGAAGCTCCCTGATCTATCTGGATCATCATGAAAAGGAATGTTTTAAAAAATTGGTAATTTCAGAGACAAAAATTGAATTTTAACTGTTGTATTCTCCTTTCGCTGCCAGGTATGTGTGGGAACACATGGAGGTGGGGTATGTACAGGGTATGTGTGATCTGGCTGCACCTCTACTGGTCATACTGGATGATGGTGAGTTTTCTGGGGTTTTCTAACATCTTTGCTTAGTTGTCAATAGATTTCTGTACAGTTTCAAGGGCTGCTGGATGAGTGTTTAAGGATTTAGAAGAGTTCCTGTTTTTTGCTGGTCCTTCTTGCAGTATTCTGGTTTTTACCGTAGTTAAATCACAAGCAAGGTTATCACAATCTTGTGTTACCATGGTCTCATACATACCTTCAGTGATCAAGTGCATTACGTTGAAGGGCTTAAGAACTGGCCTAGTAATACCAAATGCACATAAAATTTCAAAAGACAATAATTATAAATGAACTGAGTAGTGACTGTTTTTCCATCACTCCAACAGAGGCGAAGACATACAGTTGTTTCTGCCAGCTGATGAAGAGAATGTCACAGAACTTCCCACACGGCGGAGCCATGGACACACACTTTGCCAACATGAGATCCCTCATACAGGTGAGCCATGGACACACTTTGCCAACATGAGATCCCTCATACAGGTGAGCCATGGACACACACTTTGCCAACATGAGATCCCTCATACAGGTGAGCCATGGACACACTTTGCCAACATGAGATCCCTCATACAGGTGAGCCATGGACACACACTTTGCCAACATGAGATCCCTCATACAGGTGAGCCATGGACACACTTTGCCAACATGAGATCCCTCATACAGGTGAGCCATGGACACACTTTGCCAACATGAGATCCCTCATACAGGTGAGCCATGGACACACACTTTGCCAACATGAGATCCCTCATACAGGTGAGCCATGGACACACTTTGCCAACATGAGATCCCTCATACAGGTGAGCCATGGACACACACTTTGCCAACATGAGATCCCTCATACAGGTGAGCCATGGACACACTTTGCCAACATGAGATCCCTCATACAGGTGAGCCATGGACACACTTTGCCAACATGAGATCCCTCATACAGGTGAGCCATGGACACACTTTGCCAACATGAGATCCCTCATACAGGTGAGCCATGGACACACTTTGCCAACATGAGATCCCTCATACAGGTGAGCCATGGACACACACTTTGCCAACATGAGATCCCTCATACAGGTGAGCCATGGACACACACTTTGCCAACATGAGATCCCTCATACAGGTGAGCCATGGACACACTTTGCCAACATGAGATCCCTCATACAGGTGAGCCATGGACACACTTTGCCAACATGAGATCCCTCATACAGGTGAGCCATGGACACACTTTGCCAACATGAGATCCCTCATACAGGTGAGCCATGGACACACTTTGCCAACATGAGATCCCTCATACAGGTGAGCCATGGACACACTTTGCCAACATGAGATCCCTCATACAGGTGAGCCATGGACACACACTTTGCCAACATGAGATCCCTCATACAGGTGAGCCATGGACACACTTTGCCAACATGAGATCCCTCATACAGGTGAGCCATGGACACACACTTTGCCAACATGAGATCCCTCATACAGGTGAGCCATGGACACACTTTGCCAACATGAGATCCCTCATACAGGTGAGCCATGGACACACACTTTGCCAACATGAGATCCCTCATACAGGTGAGCCATGGACACACACTTTGCCAACATGAGATCCCTCATACAGGTGAGCCATAGACACACACTTTGCCAACATAAGATCCCTCATACAGGTGAGCCATGGACACACACTTTGCCAACATGAGATCCCTCATACAGGTGAGCCATGGACACACACTTTGCCAACATGAGATCCCTCATACAGGTGAGCCATGGACACACACTTTGCCAACATGAGATCCCTCATACAGGTGAGCCATGGACACACACTTTGCCAACATGAGATCCCTCATACAGGTGAGCCATGGACACACACTTTGCCAACATGAGATCCCTCATACAGGTGAGCCATGGACACACACTTTGCCAACATGAGATCCCTCATACAGGTGAGCCATGGACACACACTTTGCCAACATGAGATCCCTCATACAGGTGAGCCATGGACACACACTTTGCCAACATGAGATCCCTCATACAGGTGAGCCATGGACACACACTTTGCCAACATGAGATCCCTCATACAGGTGAGCCATGGACACACACTTTGCCAACATGAGATCCCTCATACAGGTGAGCCATGGACACACACTTTGCCAACATGAGATCCCTCATACAGGTGAGCCATGGACACACTTTGCCAACATGAGATCCCTCATACAGGTGAGCCATGGACACACTTTGCCAACATGAGATCCCTCATACAGGTGAGCCATGGACACACTTTGCCAACATGAGATCCCTCATACAGGTGAGCCATGGACACACTTTGCCAACATGAGATCCCTCATACAGGTGAGCCATGGACACACTTTGCCAACATGAGATCCCTCATACAGGTGAGCCATGGACACACACTTTGCCAACATGAGATCCCTCATACAGGTGAGAGTCACAGGGTGACATTGTCTACATGTATATCATCATGTTGTATCAAGTAAACCCACTTTTAGCTCCAAACTCCAGCATACATCATTACACTATATCAAAGACTTATGCTAGCCCTTATTGTGATTGTATTAGAAATTAGGATGTTAAGTTTTATTCTATACTTCTATTTTGTATTATGTTTAATAGTTGTTGCCTTAATTTGTACTGTGTACAATTGCCGTGCAATAAAGTTCTTCATCAGTGTACATAAAGCTATCAGTGGACTTGCCATGGACCCTGATTTGCATGTTGCTAATATTGGTTGCTGTGATTTTGGTTGGCATGTTTTTTCAAGATTTCTGATGGTTAGCCTTTTATTTTCAGAAGGGTATTTCAGTGATTTTATTAGTGTATACTAGTAACAAGTTACCACAAATTAATAAGAACGGTGCCCCAAACCACTAAATATATATATATATTATGTAGTTCATTGACATCTGTTCTTTATGTTATAGATCCTGGACTCAGAGATGTTTGAGTTAATGCACCAGAACGGGGACTACACCCACTTCTACTTCTGCTACAGATGGTTCCTGCTGGACTTCAAGAGAGGTACTGTATCACATTACTGCTGCATAATGCTAATCGACAGCATAATTAGTTTTTGGTTTGTATGTTTGCGTGTACAATAACTCAAGAAAATCTGGATGGATTGTGATGTAATTTGGTATGTGGGTAGGTATTGTGAACACAAAGGTCTAAGTCACTTTTGGGCCCTCTGGCCATTGACCTTGATACTGCAGCAGAACTTCTGGTATCTGTATCTTTTGTCACATGACAAGAGAGAGTTGTTTGTGTGTGTGTTTGTGTGTGTGTGTGTGTGTGAGTTTGTGTGTGTGTGTGTGTGTTTATGTTTCCACATTTTGGGTTTTGTACGTTGAGCCAAAGTCTGCCATCTCTGATTGCCATGTTCTGAACATTCCTTACAGAGCTGCTGTACGAGGACGTGTTCTCCGTGTGGGAGACGATCTGGACGGCCCGTCCGCTGGCGTCGGAGCACTTTGTCCTGTTCATTGCGCTGGCCCTGGTGGAGTACTACAGGGACATCATCCTGGACAACAGCATGGACTTCACAGACATCATCAAGTTCTTCAACGGTACGGGTTTCTAATACATGTAGCTCACTCTCACTCGCTATCCGGTCTATCTTCATTGTTATCTGTCTCACAAGCCTTAGATGTGCTAATGCTTATAGATGTGGTAGCTTGATGGTAGACCACCAGGCACCTCTGTCCTCTGGGTTAACACTGTGTTCTTCAACGGTACGGGTTTTAACTCGCTCACACTCACTATCCATTTTATCATCAGTCGTTTCCCACCTCATGAGGGTTAGACATGCTTGCACATACTTAGATATGATGTCTTGATGGCGGACCACTGACAGTTTGATATTTTGTTTAACATTTGTTGGCGCAATATAGTTGTATTGACTCTGTTTCAATCGAACCAGAATTGTCTTCAATTACATTTCCTAGTTTGGGTCAAATACCTAGTGGACTACAGATTCTGTTCAGTCACTGACAAAAACTGACACGTCTTACCGTTTAACAAACTTATCCAGTTGCTTGTCAATGTGTATCTTTTGTATTGACTCAGAAAAATATTTCACCTTCATGTTTGATGTCTATATTAAACCTTTATCAAAGTACTAGTAGTTTGATAATAATTTTGTTGTCTGCATTTTGCAGAAATGGCGGAGAGACATGATGCCAAAGCCGTTCTAAAGAGGGCACGGGAACTGGTGTTTGAACTGCAGAGTCTCATCGAGAACAAGTAGATAATTTATGTAGAACACAGTCGAAGAAGAAACCAAAGTCTCACAAGTACCCACCGAAACACAGACGTATGAGAAGAGATCATTGAACTGTACTAGAACTATATGAGGAAAATGACACAACGTATTCTTAGCTTTTGCTTTTGTTGTAAGCCATAAACATGATCATTGTGAGAGATACAAAAGGGAAAAATACGCTTCATTATATGACCACCTCAAGTCCAATTCCTTCTCAATGGTCTTGAAGAAGAGTCACTTTATGTCTTCTTCGGGATAAGGTATTTCTAAGAATGGGTTGGTGGAAAGTGCAGTACAGTCCAGACCGCTTTCTTGGCCCCCTAATCAGACTGGAACATTTTTTCTGCAGTCCAGACTGGACTGCTCTTTCCACCAACCCGGCTAAGAACACGGGTTGTGGAGACCATCTCAATCTAAAGACTGCACAGAAGTCAAGACCAACTAGATGTGTTAAGATATAATGTCAACATTAACTGGTATTGTGCCATTTGAGTGAATAGCATCATGTTTTTTTATGAAAATGAGATTAACAAATATGGCCTCTAGTATTTCAGAGTTGCTGCTTGATTAAAAGTTGACATTTGAAAGTTAATGGTGTTCAATGACATGTGCAATCGAATATTGTCAAAGATTAGCTCGAGTTTTGGAAAGTTTTATCGATGATGGAAAGTTTTATTGGTAATGTCATTTCTTGATACTATTAACCATGACAAAAAGGCAAGTTGCTTGGCATTGGAGCTGTTTGTTTGTTTGTTTGTTTGTTGTGTGAATTGTTGCAATAAAATGCAAAGTGGGCTACATTCTAACTATTGAATATAACACTAGATCCTCTATTGGGAAACATGACAATATCGAGGATAAACTACAACTCTGAACTTTCACAGAGTAACATGACAAGACAACTACTGTATATACAAGTGGCATTAGCAGATTAGATACAAAGCAAAGATTCCTGGCTGTTTAAGGTATTGTTTAAGCTTCAGCAGTGTGCCTTTAGCTGCAAAAGGAACATTCCTAGCTGTCATTCCAACAAGAGAAATTGTTTGGAGCTAAAAGAAAGAAGCTTTCTGCTCTGTGCATTTTCAGGAAGAACGTTGTGACATGATTAATGTGAGTTTAACATGGACAGTGGAATACAATAAGATGGGAACAATTTGGCCCTTTAAAACCAGGTTAACTGATGGCCCAACACTCTGGTCAACTTTGCCATGGTTAGGGTTTGGGATGTTGGGCCAAGATGACCTCAGGGTGTTGCATCAAGTTTGTCTGATCAGCTATGGGCTGAGTTGGTAAAGGGCCAAAGCGTCCGACATCTGAATATGACCATGACATCAGAACCTCCAAACAAAAGATAATAGATAAAATTATCTTGTCAAGCTATTCATTGCCATGGATACTAGGTTGTTGTGTTCCTCCTTACATTTGTGGATCTGTATACCCACCCAGAGTTAACTTTGACATGTGCATTGTTGTTAACTTATACATATTACCTCATGTATATCTTTGTGCGTTGAACTTGTGCAATATATGATCATAGAATATCATGTATATTTTGTGTATTGTAACAGTTATATTCAAGTATTGTATGTATAAATGGAAGATATTTACTAGCTTCTGTGCTGTACAGTATACATAAATGTGACCCCTTGACAAAAAGGTCAAGTTTGTGTAAGTTGTATTATATTGACATTTCATTGCAGTAATGCTTCACTAAATGTGTGGTTTATATATATATGCGTTTTGAGATTGTGAAAGACGATTTGAAGTAGCAGAGGAAGGCTAGCAAGAAAATCTTATTGAGATTGTTAGAATGCACAATACAGTCATTAGCTCTGTATTTCATCTTGGGTGTAGGAAGAGTGTGTGATAAAAAGTTAATGAGTACACAATGATTGTATAAGTAAGGCTATCTCCTATACCTTACAGGGTTAAATGGAGACAAAATTATATTTTTGATGTACAAGATATAGGGAGTGCAAGCTAATGGCTTTTTAGACTCGAAGAGAAGTCTTGTATGTAAGTTGAAGCATAGAATAGAAGTAATACATGACATTGTACGATTCAGCCATGACAGAAACCAATGAGCTTTTGTGTAAAAGGTCCTTGTAGAAACTTGGAGCATAGATAGGCATTCAACAAGTTTTAGCACAGAGATATGTAACTATACGTAAGGTGGTAAAGTCTAAGCTACTTGGTGTGTGAAGCAGAAAAATCTCTGCAAAGTGCATCAAGCTTTGAGGAACAAAGTTGAACACTACCAGGCCGACGTTTGGGTGGCAACTGTCGCCTTTTTGAGGACAGTACTAACTGGTTCTACTTCGCACTGCAGCTAGGTGTCGCTACTGCAGTGTGAAGAATGCGGTCCCAAACGTAACTGCATTTATACAATCATATACCCCCCTCTTGATATTGCAGCAGCGACACCTAGCTGCAGGGCAAAGAAAAACAGGTCACTATTGCAACGGGGAAGGTCACAGACGGTCACCGAAACGTCGGCCAGGTAAATGATACTTGTTTGTATAAAAGAATTTTGTTATCTTGTGTTTTACCAACCTGATGAAACTTGTCACGGACGTATCAAGCCTTTGTGAAAGAATCATGTCAGAGTCTATGTATTAACTTCTTCCATTATAGTAGCTGATTGGAATCTTGATCCATCTTATCTGTGGCTTCGAATTCTCTGCCGGAAATGTAATATCAAAAGCCTGAACTTGGCTTTGGAGATCATGCTTGACCAAATGCAGTATTTATAATGGACAACAACAACGCACCAGGTTTGTTGTAACGTTATCCGTTAGAAAACGGTGGCCAACTTTAGATAGAACGTGGTGATCACTTCTTGAGTATTTTAGGTTTTCATGCCGTAAGAGCATTACTAAACAAGGCCTAGAATTGATGTATTTATGTTTCTTGTGCCTCATGAAAGTGTTGTACAGTATATCACGTGGTGATCATGAGATAGTCGTAAACCATATTTGCTTGCATTCGTGAAACTGCTAGTGTTTGTAAATTTTAGGCCTGTTTTGGTATCGATCTGTTGCAAAAGAAATAAAACCACTCTTTGACACACAAGGTTTTGTTGTTTATGTTGTTGTGAAAACTGTCAAATCTTGATTGTGAATTGTTATATGTAATGGCACGTGTAACTTAATGCAAAAACGGTATATGTGAACTTGCTGTGCTTCCCCATGACAACTTTAAAGCACCAAGTCGTGATGAAAAGCTGGTACAGAAGTGGATGCTTGGCAGAGTTTAGTTAATCATCACTGCCTCAGGCATGTCCTCATAAAATAAAGTGAACAACTACAACTTATCGGTGCTCTCTCTCCTGTTCTTTCCATTGAAGCTGGGCGAGGTTGGTGCAGCTTGATATTTACAGGTACATGTAAATGTGTCCTTAAAGAAAATGACACGGCACGTTCTATAAAAATGAACTGTTGAGCTCACAGTGTGTTGAGCTCTAGATGCTTTTGCTTTAGATCGCTTTCTTTTTGCAGTAAAAGGCAGATGCGACGCCCGATTTGATAGTTTAATTGTCTATAAAGTCAATGTTTCAAAGCGTTGTGTTGTCATGAAGTCTGAAGACTTACAGCATTCCCAGACCTCCAGGTTGAAGAAACAAGTCTGTCGTACATTGCTGTGAAATAGATTTGCATTGATATTGGTGGTTATAATTATATACATGTTATTCTGGTCAATGGTTTCGCGGACACGGTTTTGCTATTGTTGATAAATGATCTAGAAGTCAAACTGTTCACTTGAATGAGTCCCCGACAATGAGCTAATTTTCGCTGCAGATCGTTTCCTCTAGCCTACATAGCAGGCTTCAGTCGGCGTTTTAGAATTGCTGTTACTTCGCTGGTTAAGTAACGTTACTGTTTTCTGGTTTCTTCCGTTTTCTAACAGCTTATCGCGACATCATCACTAACAACGAAAAATGGAAGAAATAAGAATTCGAGGTTTTTCCAGTAAAAACCGGCAATGTCAAATCGTCGACTAGAATCTGTGACTTAGGCTACGGTTTTTGGTCGATGATGTGTAGAATATGCTTTTTCGTCAAACCTCTGCACGTAAAAGAGCCCAACACACTTATCTAAAAGAGTAGGGGTGACCCGGTGCATGTGCTTGGTCAAAAACACGCGAGCCGTAGCGATGCCGCACTACTAGCTAATGAAGAAGCGCCATGCCTTACATTACCTTACTTTATATTATCGACAGTCTTCTCTTTCTATCGCCACTGTCCATTTATGCTTTTCTCCGTCATCGCTGTTCTTTTCCCGCGTCTTGGTCGTGTCAGGGTTCATTGTTTATCGTATGTCCTTTGTTTCTTGTCAGTGTTTGGCATTTTACTGCGTACACGCGTACGGTAACACAGCACTTATCTATCATCACAGTACAGTAGAGTAATTTCACGACCAGTGGGTTGCAGAGGCACATAGAGTTACTTTAATAGGAATAATCTAGAAGGCATGTGTACAGTCATTCCTTTGTATCAAACTTTCACCGTACATGTTTCTGCAATTGTATCTATTTTCGACTACAGTAAGAACTACATGTATAAGGCTACCATTTGAAGCAGATCTATACACAATGGGCATACATATCAAAACTCCCAAATTTCTTGATCCTTTTGTTGGTGATGTTTCCTTCAAAGCTAGCAAAAGATTTCTTCTACTTCAAGCATGCCACCTTTACATGCTGATACATACGGTATCGTACGGTAGACTGACATGGCAATGGAATGGTAACGAATTGAGATGATAAAAAACTATGATAACAACGTATTGAAGAGCAAAGTGAAACCTAAGAATCACCTGTTTGTCCGCAGCAGCACGATATCCCTTTTAGTGATTTGCTGAGGTGTCTAGTTCACTAAAAATTAAGAAAACACGTATCTCTATTAGTAAGCTTAAAGCCTGCATGAACTCTCAATATTTTTTCACGCCATACCCTTAAGGCTTTGTGGGAAAAGGTGTGGCTATGAAGTGCAAGGCTTCCCACATCAGGGCCTATTTCAAAGGCTCCGTTGGGAGCGGCCACCAGCGGCGACGACAGCAACGTCGACGTCTCCCCCACCACCAAGATTTGGTACTGGGACGTTTCTCCTTTTTTCCACCGAAGGCACCTAATGTATATGAAGTACATAGAAAACAGTGAAACGATGTCAGAAATGTAAAAAAAACTAGCGGGGTCATTATGCCACACTTGTATCTTGATAGAAAACCAATAACGAGTACATGTAAGATGCCTGACCAATAGAAATAGCGCGCCAGAGAAGTGCTCACAAGCCAGCTTTTGTTTTCTCTGGTGCGCTGGATAATTCTATTGGCCAATCGCCCACCCTATCTGGGGCGATTTCCTATGTCCATACGGCATTGGGAGGGTTTGATCTAAATCGGGACTACATCATGTGTTTGGTCACGTACCGGTCTCCACGATGACGTCGGCATCAGAGTTTTTGTCCGCCGGTTCAGCGGTGGCCCAGCGCGGGTCCAGGCCCTCACAGAACTCCGCTAACTCCCCGCTCAGCTTGGGCTGGTCCTTACGGGTCTCGTCCAGGGATACCGCCAACTTCCCACCGTCGCCTTCCTCCTTCTGCAAAATGGTAGGGAGCCAAAGTAGTGTAGGACCACAATAATCGAGAGATAAGTTGTTTAAGAACCAGTCTTGCATACAAGATTAGTGACTAGTTTAGCATAATGTGTCAAATATCTAGAATACCGTCTCCTGTAAGTAAGTAGATACAAAATAGAAATATTTCTTCACATCATACCTTGGTACAAGTCGACTTTAAATGACAGGGACCTTGGCTATGTTTAAGTCGTCTCATTGCTTCTAAGTTCTAGCTACTTGACGAATGCATCCATACATAGTCTAGGATGTTGTAAACATTTTCAAGAAATGATTACATGAAAATGGTCATAAATATATATGTGGCTTACCTCGTTGTCACGGTCTGTCTGTGCCACATTGACGATGTAGCAAGTTTTGCCACCGGGGGCCTTCACTGCTACAAGACCCTGGACAGAAAAAATATGTATCCACTGATAGAATACTCCTAGTCCATGCAGTCTTTCACATCAATCAATAAAAGTCATATTCTTCATACTTAGGTGTGGAAAATGCTTCAATTGTAAGGGACAACAACGTTAGTAGGAAATATTTCATGCGATGGCAAAACAAAAATTATGTGCAGCCATACCTTCTTTATGTCCTCCTTGAACTCACCCTAGGCAAAACATGTCAGAAAAAAATATCAGAACCATATCTGAAATTAGCGCTATCAAAGTAGTCCAACTGAATGAAATGTTAGATGAAAAATCTAGCCAAAAATCTAAAACAAATAAGGGCAGAAACTGACAGCGTACGAATCAAGTTGACAAACCAGCGTCACGCGGCACGTACCATGGACAGGAGCTGGCCCCGGGCCATCCCTGCCGCCAACAGCACGACCAGCACGCCGACGAGGAGCGGGAGTCGCACACGACACAGCCGGCCTGGCTCGGCTTGCTGCTGCCCGGTCTATTTCAGTGACGAAACGCAGTAAAAGTTAGGTTATGAGCCTGTTTGCGTATCATTTTGCCCGTCTGCTATAAATTTCGAGCTTCATATTTGCGACGCAATCGTCTCTTGAAATATGTAATGCATGTTTCGACTAATTGTATGTTCCACTAATTAATTCACACAAGCAAATTCACTTTCCTTGTGCGCTCAGACAGACTTCCTGTATAGCAAGATCAAGACGACATGTGTACGTATCCCATTTGCGCACAAAGCTGCAGCAATGAGCAGCTAAGTTCTTCGTTTTGCCAGTCAATATCGCTAAAAGTTTCACCGTTTTAGACTAGCCACCTTTGCAGGCCTCCCAGGCAATAATTTTTGGTGGATTGCTGATTCTCGTTTTTTAACTCAACGGGGCGCCCGGGCAGGGTCTTTTGCTGGGGAACCCGCAATACGGTCTTTGAACCGTTCCTCAGCAAACGACCTTGTCCCCGATAAGTTAAAAAACGCGAATCAGCAATCCCAAAAAAATTATCGCCGGCGCCGCCTGGGAGGCCTACAAAGGAGGCTAGTTTTAGACCGTGAATTTTCAATCGCTCATACTAACACACCTTGTAGGGCTCCGTTGGGGACCCGGGGCAGCCTTCTTGGTTCACCTTGTCGTCCTGGCGGGATGTCATCGTGAATAAAGCCTGGAAATGAAATATCGGTAGATTTAGCGGGTGAAATTGGTTAGATAAGCCAGCAACATCATTCAAATCGCCGATAGGTAATTTTTTTTTACCTGTCGTCTGCCCGTCTCGCCGCCGTGAAGGAACAGGTAACTTCTGCAGCCGGGAAGTGAGTAAACTTGGGAGAGTTCACGGTCAGAATGGGACAGCGCGGCTTGAGGGCGGTATATATACACCTGTTGGGTACGGTTCTGGGTACTCATTAATATTAAACAGTGTCTTTAGGTTGTTGAACAAAGCGTTTTGAAGTATAACGACATATTCTACACGACTATTCGGCCAAGCTAAGATGGGCGGAGCTATATGTTCTTGATCTCTACCTTGAAATGGGCGGAGCTATCCAAGTTTGTGGCCCATCATTTTTAGGATGATCTCATCACAAAGACATGAGGATATGTCACACTAAGGCGACCAAATTTGGGAGGGGGGTATATGTGTGTGTGTGTTTGTTGGGGGGGGGAGTATGGGTGAGAAAAGCGTACCTGTGTTTGTCTTCTTTCAAACATTCGCTTTTCTCAAATGATTCTACATTACTACCACTAGTTGTAACTATGTCAATGACCATACGTCAAGTTTTCGTACGTTTGTCGTCTTGTAAATGTAGAATGTTAACATGACATTATAGGGATGAATGCTGGATCTGAGCAAGCACAATTTGAGCCAAGTGTCTGGCAAAAGGTCAGATTAGCATACACCCGAGAGCAGCCCTCCCTCACAATTGTAAGTAAACGTAGCCTTCATAGCAGTCTCTCTTCAGCATCTTCAAATTGCCATTTTTAGCTGATAGTACTGGGTATGCAAAATTCTGATCGTTGCCATTTTGTGGTCGTTAGCAGGAAACTGTAACAGCAACTGTACAGTAACACTGTAAGCAGGAAAATATAATGGTGATATCAAAGCTCATATAAAGCCTGCATTAGAGGCTAGAGGAAACGATTTGCAGCGACAATCGTCGCAACGTCGTGGACTTTGATAGTTTGCATCGTCATCTCTGTTCATGAAAACTGTGAGGTCTACAAAAAAACCCGCATAAGTGTAAGTGTATAGTACAGAAACACACTGAACAAAAAATGATTTGGTTAGTAAGGTAGCCTTGAAATACTGCAAGGTATCTATTGATGGCTCCCAGTCAGCACACCTGTGTCGGTGACCTGATCACTTGAACAAGCTTTAAGTTAAGCCTAAGGCTACAGACATGAGACCGTCAAGTCACGCGTCGCCTTTGTCTTGTTCCACGTGCACGACAAGGAAACGATATACAGCAAAAATAAGTTGATTGGAGCAGTGGTCTTCTAGAGAATAGCTATCTCACATTTCTATCACATCACCGTGTGTCTTTGAAACACAACAATCCCACAATAAATGTATTAGTACATGGACACATTGAGCGAAAAATAGTTACGTTTGGCTTAGCAAGGTAGCCTGGAAATGCTATAAGGCTGCGGATATATACTGATGGATCCATACTTGTACATGTGCCAGTGACCTCGTCATTTGGAGTCTTGAGCCTCAGGCTACAGCTGTAGACAAGGGACCATCGAGTTGAGCGTTACCTTTGTCTTGTTCCACAGCAAAAATACAGTAAGCTAATTGATATCGTCAATGTTTTTGGTTTGAAATTAATTTTTGCAAATGGACTTTTTCTTACCAAAAAGCGACGACGAAAAAGAACCCTAGCTTCACTCAAAATGAAGGGAAGAAACGTACTGTAGGAAACCTGTGTGTATGGTTTTGCAATTGCTCTTATAATTAGTGCACCATGGCCCACATAACACCAGAAAGATGAAGTTTAAAACTGTAACGTACACAATACAGGCTCTTTATATGCCGCCATGTTGGATTACAGTGTACGTCTATCAAACACCCAACGTGCTGCCGCTTAATATACAAATATACAGGTGTAATTACTAGCACCTGCTAACCTGGCCGCCGGGGGATTCAAATTGTTAAACTAGACTTGAATTCGGCCACATTTACATATACCCACAAGTTGACTTAACGACACGACCATCAGATTGTAAGCTTCAAGGCTTTTCGAATCCGGGGAAGGTTCTCCTGGTAGCTAGCTAGGAGCTGCACCGCCGTTCGGAAGGGCCGTAGAATGGCCTATGGGGGTCCCGTGTTCGAGGAGGTGCCCCCAACACGTTTCAACAGCCTCATTACTCAGATGTATACCTACTGGCTGTAATGATACAACAAAACAGGTCAGTTTCTTTATATCGGGTATGAGCTCGAGGAAGTTTCATAATGCCGCGAAGGGTGTTCTTGTAATATCCAATCTGGGGCGTTGTTAGGAATTGCATTCGACATTTCGGATGGGGATATGGATACGTTTACCGTCAACATGTCTTGGAAGCTTCAGCTGTTATCATGTTGGCAGCCACTCGAGAGAGTGTAAGGCAAGTCTGCATGGTTTCATCAGTTCTGTTGCAGCCGGGCTTTCCTGGCCCTCCTCTTGGCCTCAGCTATTCTCTCAGCTTCAAAAGTTGAGGCGCTGTTGTAGCTCAGCTGACGCCAGGTGCTGCGATCGTAGCAAAGTGCTTAAAAGTTTGTGGGGTCAATGTGACCCTTCTTTAAGTAGTGTTTTAGTGTTAGCTGTTATTAAACCTAAAGCGTCTAACCTCTGCATGTACGAAAATCGTGAGACTAGGGGTGAGCCAATGTGGTTGGTTGTTAAAAGCGAGCCGTGGCAACTACTTCAAGGTCTCCCAAGGCTGTATTTTAAACGATGGCATCCGGCAGATATATAGGCCCAGCAATTCAGATGAAATGGCGACTCCTCCCAAAATTATGATATAAAACCTATATATATACAGACTATATAATGTCCTTGCGACGTGCGACGGGAAAATTGCCATACATGGCATAGCGGTATTGAAGCGCCACCTAGTTATGGGTGGTGGTACCACAGTCGATGAACTGTGTGATTTGCCAATCAACGAGATTTGATACGAAGTGCACTATATACAGTATCTTAGAACAAAACTAGAATACGGTTGCACGTGTATCTTCGTGATAATCTTTTCCCCGTGATAACTGCACAAAACAGTATCACTGTATTACATTTCCATTGGTTTAAGCTTGTCGTTGTAACTACAACCGTTGGGAGGCGCTTTTGGCACACCGATGTGTCAGATAACCATCTATTTGCCCTTGTTCTACCACCTAACTTTCTTTGATGATGTCAGAGATGACAGATATCTCATAGGTAGGTATAGGAGTTACTCGAGACTACTAGTATCGGCTCATTGTCTTTTCCCCCATGATCTAGAAGACCTTAGTAACCTAGAAGACATTGACAATCAGGGTAAGTGAAAGTGGAGAGTAGTGGACATTGATACAACTAGAGGACCAAGATGGTGATGCACCTCTTCCTGGGGATGAATATTCTGCAATGGTCCATCCTTGCATGAGGAATGGTTTTGGAATAGCTCATTTTTGCATGCCTGAGTTTGGAAACATTTTTTTCCTCCAGGGGGGGAGGGGGTGTAACATGGTCACTTTTAGTTTACATTGGGGTCATTAGGGAATCGTCCATATTGAGCAGGGATGATTTAGGAATAGTCCATGGTTGTGTGGGGAGTGAATATCCTGTATCTGCTTGCTAAAGTTGGCTTGCTATTTCTGTCGTTTTTACAAATCACAATATCACATAGAAGCAAACAAAAGCCATGGATCCCCAACCAATTTAGGGTCATGGCCTTCCTCACATCTTGTTTTCTAGTTGGTCTTAAACATTGGGTATATACATGTAGGTGTTTGTGCATGTTACATGTATCGTTGTATGTTACTAGAAAATACAAGGTGTATCAACCGAGGTACCCGTGGGAGGGCTGAGACCAAGGGTGATGTGGAATACACCTTCCTTGTTGTTTTCTTTTCATTTCATACCCGCCCAAGAAAACACACTTTTCAGTGCAATATACGCCAGAAGTTAAGAAAAATTTTTGTCCTCAAATAAAAAAATTGTAAGAATATCAATTTCAACGTCCAAATACAGTATTTAGACTTTTGACAGTGGCGCATGTAAAGTGCGTTTGAATTATTCAATGGAAGCCTGTAAAATACAAGTAGAACTACTCTCCAAGCAGAGGAGGGGTTCCGGCTGGTTTTTGACGTGTTTTTAGGCGTTTTTGTCGGGCTTTCTACTTTGTCTTTTTGACAAAAAAATGACGAAGTAGAAAGCCAGACAAAAACGCCTAAAAACATGTCAAAAACCAGCCGGACCCCCTCCTCTGCTTGGAGAGTAAAGTAGAACCCTGTGGGATACCACAAAATACGGACCGGTCCAGAAGTCTCGCATTGACCATTACCAGGGCCCAGGTATGACATAATGTTACAAACATGTAAATGGTTAAGTGTAAAATGTTGCATGCAAAAAGAAGGCATCACCAGAAAGGGTGTATTTCCTCACACTGAGTGGATAAAATGAATGCTTTATGCAGAATTACAATACACAAATCATCCTTCCATATTGAATATTTGCAGCTTCTCACTTTAATTATCTTCAATACATCCTCACCTATCTTTGTACGTACACAAAAGCAAGAACACTACAGTATATAGTATCACAAGGCAACGCCCTTAGAATACAATAAGACAAAGAATTTTGTACACTCTAGCCACCCCTTCAAGTTATGGTATTAAAAAAACAAAACAAAACATAATATTAAGATTGCAGTTCTAATTAGTTACAACATATTCTTATACTTTGTATCTTTTTAACAGTACATCATGTCTTGCCAACCTACAGATTCTGTACTGCTGCCGGTTTCAGTTTCCTAACAAAAATCAAAAGGGAAAGAAATATACAAAGCTTTTGGGCAGTATGCAGAGGATAAAGCCACGACTTCATACAAGTTTTGAATTTTCAGCGTATTTTGACATCTGTTGATACGATTTGGTGTCTCTCCAAAAAGGAATTTTGAATTGTCACAAAAAAGCATGGAATTGTGAACACAACATAAAAATGTGGTTTTGTTATGCAAGCCTGACAAAGCCTTTATAACACAAACGTACTTTAAGACTTCAAACAATATATCAACACCAACATTCTGAAGGACGATTCCTTTACTTGCGTAGTTTTTACTTCTAAGTCCTGGAAGTATCTTTTCCAGCAAATCAGTTTGAATCACTTATGCCATATATGGAAACATTCCTAATATGGACAGTAGAAAGGTTTCCAATGCCATATATGGAAACATTCCTAATATGGACAGTAGAAAGGTTTCTACAAATACTACAGTTTGTGTCCACAGTTACATGCTCTTCTGATGTGTGAATAAAGGGCCTTTTGGGATTTATTTCTTGGTGAATGTGCAAAAGCAGCAGTGCAGAATATGTTCACACAGATTCTCTCTCTATCGGCTATGTTTAATATGGCTATGTTCTAGCGAAAATTGCAACTGCAGGTTTTCCCTCAGCACAAACTAGTACTACAACCTTAAAACTGCATGCCGACATCGTACAACCGCTGACACACATACATGTATAGGGCATGAGGTCGTGCTAATTATGTCCAAAATATTCCTGTGGTCAATTTCAGTTTACATCAATGTAGTCGACATCGTAAAATTGGAACCTTTCTTCATCTGTAGAAGCAAGAGTCAGGCGAACGCGTCTAATGTCATACATACACTCTTTTGGGGCTAAACCAAACATCGTTTGTTCGCTTTCATTTGTTGGCAAAACTGACAAACAACTTCAACAGTGGTTGTAATGCAGATTTGGAAGTTCTCGGTTTCTCACCCAGAAGGATTTTTTTACCCATGATGATGTTTATTACATGTGTTTCACACACCCATCATAGTGTGCACAGCATACAGGATTACAGACTGTTACATGTTTTGGGTGATGGTTAGTAATTCCATCAATGAATTCTGAATGGAAACTCAACATGAGCAACAGTCATTCATACTTCAGCTTGCATTTTCAGGCTATGTAATATAGGTTGTATTGGGACTTTCTTGTGATACTGAAAGCCAATGATACTGGGGCACCCTATGCTTGTTATATCTTATACATTTACACTCTTTGTAGCTGGAGCATACATATATATCCCAGAACTGGAGAAGCAAAACTCTACGGTCAGCAGGCCTTGGCATACATCCAATACATCTTAAGAAGTCTCTAGTTTCAAGACTCTGCAAGGCTTGGAAGCTGAGCGTCTACATTTACACATATTTACACGAAAAACTCACTCCTACCATCCCTCCAATTCATTTTGCGAATGGTGAAATTTTCGACTGCCAAAAATTACATCATTTTTGGGGTAAAACAAGGTTTAAAAGCTCTGTGTACGCATCAGACATCGATATCCCAACCGACGAGAAGTTTGGGGCGGAAGCTTCTATGTGCTTGTACAATTTCCCCACAGTGTGGGCTACCAGTGGCCTGGTATCCATCCTATTCTAGCTCCAGCCCAGTACTCTGTTTGACTCCACCCAGAATCGTCCGGCACCCATCCTCCTTTAAACGTTTGGCCCTTATGCCAATCAATTATGTCCTGTATCAAATATTCTTTTGGCAAGCAGTAAAAATGATTGAACATCCAAATGCCTGTTTGACCCCATTACCATAACGGCACAAATGACCGTGCAAACCCAAGCACATCCGAGCTCTCGCCAATCTTCAAATGCCAAACATGAGGAACGTTTGGCATTTGAATGTTATTTAGAAGCAGTGTAACGGGGATCGAACATCGTAATGACCATTCGAACCCAGTTACCATGACCTTGAAACTCTAAGCCAAATGAGAGCTCTTGCAAATCTTCAAATGCCAAATGCTCGTCTCTCCACAGGTGCCCAACTTTTCTGCGGAGATTAGCAATCAGAGGATACAACTGGAGCTGGAACAGAATGGATGCCAGGCGAGGCTACCAGGATAGTGGGGCGACATGATAACAGTGCTAACTTATCATCGCTGGCCTAGAATATTTATCTCCTACCATTTATCATCATAGAACAACAATAATTTACACGCTTACATTTCTGCCGCTATCTGAGGACTACCTGGAAACTTTGTATGCAATAATTTTTGGGTTGAATGCTTTGGCAGACAGCTGTCAATTTTGGCAATCAAGGTTAGAAGACTCGGAACCTCAGACATGCTCAACAGAGCAAGGTACATTTAGAACTTCTCAAAATGGTTTTCTAGAAATTAAGCTTTTCCATAGTAAAGAGAGAGATGGTATAGCAATTTTTTGTTTGACTTGACATAACGGCAATGCTTCCACCCTGAAGGAAGAATTTCACACTTTAATTTTCGATAAAAATGAGTAAAGCTGTACACCTTAAAAATGGCCTAAGATAAGAATCAATAGATTAAATTTTGGAAAGATTTGAATCCAAAGAGGTGTAGGAATTTTTATAAGACTTCTTTACCATTGTAAGGTTAGGTATGTGATTTGCTGTATGGTGTCTGTGTTGCCTTGATTTTGTCTGATTGACAGCTGTCGACCACAGAGCATCGCAAATCAAAATGTTGAAGATGACTGCATTTCAACACCACATTGTAACGAACGCTGTACATTGCACCACGCAACTGGCAAGGCCCAGGCCACTCCTCCACTGTTCTCACCAGGTAAGCACATTTCTGGGTACTTGGTATTACTGACTTAGTTACAATCATGTATATCTTATGAGTTGCTCCCATAAAATAACAACTGGTCTAAAGTTTGGACAATATCATTCTGGCATTGTAATTTTTTTTAAGGTGAAATGCATTTTTCTGACAACACTGTCCTTGTTATACTTTTCATATCACCTATGTTTTGTGGTACTGCTCCACTTTTTCACAACCCCCTAACATTTAAGGTACTTAGAGTAAAAGTAGCCTGGGCAAAGTCAGCTGCATGATCTGGCTTATATATGGGGCCTGCATTTTCTTTCCTTCAGGTGCCACCTGTACACCCCTACAGATAAAGTCCACCAGTCCATAGCCATATTGCCCATAATGGTGATCTCGTCATCACCCGGCCCACTGCACGAAGAATAAGGGGAGGTTTCCAGGTCTTTTTTGCACGCCGGAAAGAAGCTACAGTCCCGGACACGTCACACATACTTAGCTGTTTAGCTCTGGTGGCATACATGAACATGTACAGTAGGGTGCTTTGGAGAGGTCCTATCCTGCACTGTGCACCTACCACAGACACCCCCAACAGGTTAGAGGAAAGTTTGCACTTTGGTTTACTGATGTGGCTTGATGTCTTCCAGGAATCCTTGTGTGACTTTCAGGAATTTGTGTGAGTGACTATCAGGAATTCGTTCAACTTCCAGTTGTTTCATGTTCAACTTCTTGTCCAATTCAAAAGTCTTTGTCCTTTAAACTTTGCTTTCCCCAAACCCTTCATTGCTTTGATTTGAATTTTCCCCAGCGCCCCATCTTTATATTTGAATCATAACTCCCTTCTGCAATACAGCGACCATATTCATCGATAATTTGAGTTGACCTACTATTGAATTTTACACAAGGTACCTGTACTTTTCAAGTAAAACTTAAGATGTCTTGGACAGGAATATTTGGTACAGTAAAAGTCTGACAGGAAAGAATACTTTCCTACTGACTTTTTTCTATCTTTCTGTAGAAGAATCACTCCCCCCACCCTGTTAGGATATCCTGAAAGGTGCACAGCACAGAGACGGGACCTGAGACAGCACGGCGGGTGTTGACGCGGCGCTAGCGGCACTCCCACACTTTCACCGTCTGATCCACACTGCCGGTGATCACGTACGGGGCAGACTTATGGAAGTCTGTGAAAAAAAAAAACATCAAGTGAGTTCCATGCTGCTTGACAAAACATGATAAGGGACAGGATAGAAGGCATCTCCAAAATTCGGCTACCAGAACATTATTTGTTGTACTTGTTGTACATAAAAGCAATATATTCAGTCAGCTAACATGTCCTTTTATGTCTCAACAACTTTGCATCTTAAAAAAAGACGAATGTCAAAACTAGGACAGTATACCATTATCCATTGATTTATTGAGACAAACACACACAGACGTACATGCGCACATACAAACACACGCACACACACACACACACACATACATACAAACACACACACATACAAACTTACCAATGGAGGTGCAGAAGTGCTGGTGTGCCTCCAGTGTTTTCTGACAGCGCTTGTTCTTGTAGTCCCAGACACGGAGGGTCTTGTCGTCCGAGGCACTGATGATGTACTTTCCACCTGGGTGCCACACCACGCCTCGAATCCAGTTGTCGTGTCCAACCTGATGGAGAGAAATAGATTATGTTAATGAGGTTTTAATTAACAGTAAAGGTGTCCATTGACTGCTTACTGCCACTCTAAGGTGAACGTTTAACTAATGGGTAGACCGAAAACAACACCTCCCTGTGAATTAGTAGCCTCTTCCACTGACCCTATGACCTGGACTGTCATGTTAGATCAACGACCTCTAAACTCTTCTTCCTGCCACACTGTGGCAAGCCTGACCTTTGCATCACCTTCCCAACTGACTGACTTCCTGCCAAACTACTGACCGTGTATTCAAATAACTTTCAGGGCTCGAAATTCATTTTTAGAAATAGGTGCACTGGTGCACCCAACCCAAAAATTAGGTGCACAGAAAGAATTTTGGGTGCACCACATGAAATAAAGCTGAATGTCAGCAAAACATAATTACAAAGTTTAAGGCTCTTAAGAACTTCAATCTGTAATTCTAAAGCTAACGTTAAAATTTCAAACAAGTGATACAACAAATTAAGTACAACAAAAGGTTATATTGCTTTTTCTGATACTTGCAGTTCCAGAATATTCTGTATACTAGTATGCAATAGTGCCTTTACCCTATAGCCTACAAAAATATCTAGGTGCACTGGTGCACCCACAGTCAAAAATTAGGTGTACAGCTCCAAATTTGGGTGCACACAGGTGCACATGCACCCACTATTTCGAATCCCCTGACTTTGGACAAACACCAACATAAACAGACACACCTAAAACATAGACATAGTCGACAAGTAAAATAGTCCATCACTGACCAGCGTCATGATGCACACTCCTGTGCTGATGTCCCACATCTTGATGGTCTTGTCGCGGGATCCTGAGAGCAGGAAGGGGCCGGATCGCCCCTTCTTCTCAGCACCCATGGCTTCGTTGACGTGCCCGTTGCAGGACTCCGGGGCCCAGGCTATACACTCCACCACGTGCTCGTGTTCGCGAAGCTCCGCTTTGCACTCCTTGTTCGCCACGACCCACACACGGACGGTCTGAAGAAGACAAGATATTGTATGTTAGAATAAGGCACAGCCAAACCTGTACTAGTGATCACCTCTACATAAGGACCACCTAGCCATTGACATACAGTCAAACATGTACTAGTGACCACCTGGCCATTTGGGATACACTTTGCACTCCTTGTTCGTCACGACCCACACGGGGACAGTCTGAAGGAGGCAAGATAATTGTATGTAGCTTGTAAGAACATTTACGAAGTAAAATGTACACTCAAACCTGTACTACATGTAGTTGCCACCTCTACATAGTAGTAGTCCACCTTTACATAAGGGCCATTGATATACAGCCAAACCTGTAAGTGACCACCTGTGCATAAAGACCACCTGGACATTGATATACAGTCAAACTTGTACAAGAGAAGACAGTCATTGTTTTGTTGCCTACCTGATCATTAGAGCAGCTTGCGAGTAGAGATCCATCCTGGTTTACTCTGACTGTTCTGACCCACTCACGGTGGCCGGTGAACGTCTTCACACAGTAGCTGTGGGGGAGAGATACACTTGCATTAGCTGGACAATACTAAATATACACCTCTGTAGTTTGTATGGCTTTATTTCATGACTTAAGCATTAGACTTTTAACTTTTGATTGAGCAAAAAAAGTTAAAAAATGTGAAAAAGTTATGCACTTCAACCTTTATCAGGGTACATGACCCACTACATCAAATGACCATTGACCCATACTCAAAGTCATGTGACCAAACACATTGTAAAGTCACCCATCTGATGTGTTGGGTTATTCATACTGACGGAGGCTGTAGGTTTTGAAAATCTACTGAAACTAACTGAAATCCGCAAATATATTGTCTCTTAGATGCAATGTTTTCACTCAGAGCCTCCAATCATGCTTCACAACATGCTTAAAAGATTATAATCTTTTACAGAGTATAATACAAATCACAGATTGGATGTAATCCCTATAATAGGCATTAACGGTGAATTAAAAGCCCTGCAGTAGCCAGTCATTCCACAAGACTTGACAGGAATAAAACAAGGCATAATGTCAAAGCTTCGATTCACTTCCACAGACACAGGACCAGTCTGGGAAGGCGACAAGCTCTACTTACTGTCTGCACATCGACTTAAGCAGTCCAATTGTCAGTGGAGGGCTTAAAGAGTTTTTTATGTGCAAGTGTCTAGTTCATGTAAATTTTGTGTTAGCTTGAATTGCTGGGTTGGATTGGGAGTGCAAGGTAGGAGGCTGTCTCCAGGACATGTTACTCCGTCCCGGGACAGAAGGCTTATTGGGACGGAAACAAATTTCAGCCCATCCATCAAAAAATCTGAGCTTCATGACATGAACTTGATAAAAATGTGTTTTCATTGGCTTAAAATGACAGATTTAACAACGAAAATCATCAACATGGGCTCCCAAATGATGTGTGGGACAGAAAAAAATTCAAAGCTGGAGACAGCCCTATGGTTGGCTACATGTACATGTATGTGTGATAGGGGCTTGATGGACATCTGAATCAACTATCAAAGTATCAAACTAAAATGAGAAGACTGACCCTGTGGCAAGTTCCCACATTTTGATGGTCTTATCTCTGGAGGCTGAGATCAGGAAGTCTCCGTTGGGCATGAAGTGGACTGACGATACATTGTGGTCATGTCCTGGATAGTGGAACAACAAACATACACTTCATTTGAATGTTCATCTGTGTTGGTAGAAGTCATTCTGGATCAAAGTTATAATCGATAAAAAAGGAATCAATAAAGGACTGGAGTTGATCAGTCGAAAATATGGGCAAGTCCAAATACTTGTGTTGGAAATTTGCAATTTATTATAATAACTCTGATACAGAAAATACATTTCATTCCATTCATTTTGGGAGGACTCTGTAAACCTTAGGCATTTTTATCATACAGAATACAAAGTCACCACAAGAACACAACGTAATATAATAAATAAACAAGACAAAAAAATGACAAAAAAATCCCAAATGCAAAATATTCCTATTGCTATGATTACAATAATCTTAAGCTTTTAGATAATATATTACTGCTATACTACGAATACTTTTAATTCAACATCCATATCTCAAATTACTTCAAATCAGACTGCACATCTAACAAAGAATTCCTGGACTCTTGTTAAAAACTTTGACAAGAAACATCAAGCAGCTTTGCTCATTTTCTACAAGCCATAAGTTATAACCTAACAGAATTTGCAAGAACACAAGCAGTAACATACAAATGTATACTGTACGCACCATGCATGGTTTTAATGTTTTCGAAGGTCTGGAAGTCCCATAACTTGATGGTCATGTCTGCTGAACAAGATGCTAGCAGCTTTCCCGTGTGGTCGAACGACACGTCTTGTACGGCGTCCGTGTGGCCCTTCAACGTGCGCTCAAAGTCGCCTGTTTCATAATCCCAAATCTGAAAACAATTTCAGTGTTACTAACTGTTAGCATTAAATACAATTTCCACTTAACAAGGAATACAATGTACTCATGAAAATAATTAAAATGAGACAACATTTCTTCATTTCTTAGTCTTGCATCAGTTGCTTCAACTTGTAATCAGTTTATAAAGCTCCTTTACATGAGATGTTACTATGAACTAAAACATGAGCTACGTCTTTGAAAGATACTTGCTATCTAGGCTTAGGTATACTCAAACTGAGGACAAAGCATGAGGCTTTTTCGTTAGCCGTAACATGGCTCTGCTACGGGTCATGTATTTTGAGCACCCCGGGTCACTTATACTCTTCTCAATAAGTGTGTAGGGTTCTTTTACATTCAGAGGTTTGATGCCAAAAGCTCCCCATACACAGGGCCATCAGCATTACGTCGCCATCCGAAAGAATAAGGCAACTCTTTTCCAGTTATGTCCAACCCCGGGCGCAAACCCAGGCTGCCAGAATTTGAACATCTAGATGTGGCTTGCAGCAGTGTGTACAAACCTCAAGGGTGGACACGTAGATATTCCTACCTTAATGGTGGCATCTTCTGAGGCTGAGACCATAACACTGTAGACTGGATGGAAGAGGACTCTGGTGATGGGGCTGCGGTGTCCGCTGAGACTGTACCGCGCCGGCGGTCTGGGGATCCACTCTGACGGAGATCGCTCCTTCTTGTTCGGACCGCCCGACTGAAATTCTTTCTCTGCTTCTGCCAGCTTCGCTTCAAGATCCATTACCTAAAATACATGGAGAGGATAAAGTAGAGAGGATTCATTCCTAAAGCTAACTGACATCTTTCACACCAGTCGTCCCTCAGTAACACATCTGGAGCTGCATAGTTTCCATTTAGAACTTTTATTCAGCCTTGTTTGAATAAAAAAACACTGTTTGCTTCAAGATTCATAACCTAAAATACATGGAGAGGAGGATATTATTATTATGCATGTAATGTTCGCAAAAAAGAAGTACAATCATTCAGCAGACAAATTTAGACGATAGATGATTTTGATGATATGCATTTTGCACATCTTCCTTCCTGCCTAATTACTCCATAACTGCCATTGTTACTATTCTAAATCTTTTTCCAACAAAAAATCCAACTAATTCAGAGGATAACACCTAGCCTAGGACAACATACCTTCTTCTGTAGCCTGATGACTGAGGTCCATTTCTTTTCCAGTAGACCGGTATATTTCTTCTCAATCTCACCAGGCTGAAGAAAAAAGGCAGAGGTTTAGAGAAACTTATTGAGTTACATATCAGTGATGTAAACTATGATTCCTATTATGAAATTATTTCTTAGTACAATATTTACATGTAAAAGATTGTCAAATAAAAGCTAGTCATGTTCTACCCAATGTTAACCTAATCATTGTTTAAATATATCACACAGATACAATCTGATTCTCGCACTACAATCATTTCATAACAATTTGTATAACAATATTCCACTATACTGTACTTGTATAAAAACTAATGATGGCAATGTATGATACGTTCCTGCGTAATTACAATTTTGTATATACAACAGTATACAAAATAATGAGGAAGAGCGATAAACAAAATAAACAGTAATAATCTATGCAATATTGTACTTAGACTCAGAGTAAATTGGAAATATACCAGTTAACTTAAAACTACAAAATTAATGAAAACGTAGATGATTTTTGCCTCTGAATAACTGTAATGCCCTTTGAAAGTGCAACTTGCTTTAAGAAATTGCATAATTTGATTTCTGGGAACCAATTTATGCTGGTTACTTGTAAGCAAAAAATATTAGAGAGCACAGCCTGTTGTAGCATATTTGTGGCTGTATCTGTACAGCCGGTATAATCGCCCCTCAACGTACATATCACACCAGCTTGTGCAAAATCAAATTTTTGAACACCTGAATTCTGGGTTGATAACTTGAAGTTGAAGGCATGATGACTATTTCCTGTTCTTTTCTGAGCTGGTGTTATATTCTAGGGTTCTGATACATTAGTGTTTATCCTCCCAGCACTCCCGAGTCGTGACATTGGCCATTTGGAAACACATCATGTCGCTCCTGGGACAGAATGACGTGTGCACTGCCAGGTTTTTAAGGCACTAGAGAGCAGGGTCATGAATAAGTAATGATCTTTGCCCCTAAAAATGCTGCAAGGCTCGTTCATGCAGTATGCAGGCACACTTTTATTTGAGGTGAATCCCCTCTAGACCTCAGAAATATGCATGACAGTAACTAACTAATAAACCACGGGAGATTCAAGACACAGACATTAGCGGCATGCACACACCAAGACACCGACCAAAAATTCAATAATATACTAATTTTCCTCTCTTTTGGGGGACAGAAAAATATTTTGAAATTGTATTCTCTGCATTGTTTATGTTTTCCTTTTATAATTAGTTTTCTATTTCAAGAGGACATGAGATCAAATTTGAGATGCACCTCGAACCAATGTCAATATCTTTTTCATTCATTTATCAAATTTTGACTAAGCAATTAATATCTACTTTTTACCAGTAAATGTTTGTTTGAAGATAGAAAGTACAGCAGAAGCACCTGCTGTGTATTCAAAATTTCCCGATAAACAGTTACATGTAAAATATAGATTTAAAAAAAAGAGACTAAAGTGTGTAACGTGGACGATAGAATGCTTCCCAGCTTTGATTTCGCCAAATACTATGGTGGAGCAATCATTGATTTTTTGGCTGGAAAAAATCAGTAGCTTCACAAAGGGAAACAAGAGAAGCCTGATGTATTGATTAGTTCTGTTAATGAGCCATCTAATACCCAATCACCAGGTAATCTGGGTCAGGGGGGTGATAATAAATCTTTGCAAATCTGTGCTTGATCCTCTGTTGCAATCACAGTTTAAACTGCACAACACAATTGGCCCCTGCAGTTACAAAAAAAGCTGCTAGAGGGCCAAAACCTACATCACCTACTCTCTGTTCCAAAGGCTACTTACCAATAAAAATTGTGACCATGTCCAGAACCCAAGATATAAAAGGGGGAGTTTCGCTGCAATACCGTAGAAAGCTGCCACTATCAAATTTGACATTCATTTTCCCAACCACCACCAACATACCAAGTCATAAGGATCCATCAACAGCCTTTCGAGTTATGTCAGAAACACGGAGTACAGAGATTACAGAAATATCTGATGAATTCCTAGAATTCATGGAAAGAAATCCCATTGGCCATACAATAATGGCATCTATATGATGGACTTCAACTTTCCGCCTTGAACCCGACACCTTGAACATTAACTCACCATTTCAGCTTCTTTCTGGAAGGCTTCTAACGCGCTCTCGTAGCCATTCGACCGCAGGTAGTCTGCTATGGCTTTATTCCTGTACATGAAGAAAAGAAGACAATGTTTTTGTTAAATATCTTGATAAGAAAATAAAAATGAAACTACTACACACAATATCATAATTCTGTTATACAAAACATGAAAAAAATCTCAATTCCAAAAATATCACCCTGTTTCAATTTGTCGTTGAGATCTAATGGAAGTCACAACCCTTCCAAACTTCTTTCTACAATTTCAGCTTAAATCTCTGGCTCTCAGTCTGTGGAATTCTCACAAAATATAAAGCCTCTTAAATGTATTTCACTGAGTTACAGGCAAATCACTGGTAACCACATCAAGGAAATTGTGTTCAAAAGAGAATTCTATTTTTGAACCTTTGAACTTAAAACCTTATTTACTTTATGGCGATTTCTCAGATATTGACCAGATTTGGGCTTCAAAGGTCCGAATATTAAATTTGGTTTCTTTCTCATTTTGCAAAGGTTGGGCCCAATTTGGTGACAATTTGGTGGCCCAATTTGGTGACTGTCGATTACAATGTAACTTTCAATTCTATCTTTACAATACTGTCTCTATAATTCCTCAATTCTAAAAAACATAAGCAGAATAAGTGATTGCCTTATCTAATGTTACCACATTGGCAAGGCCTAACATGAGCTGAAAAACAGCAGAGTAATTATCAACTGAGATTTTGCACAAGGCTTAGATTAGAAATCACCAAGCAATCTATAATGCTTAGATTCAGATTTAGCACAGAACCACACATAATGGAATTGACACAATCAATAACGTATAAGTGTGCAAAACACTGATAACTCTCATCCCATCTACCAATCACCATTCGTCATCATAAACCTAAATTCTGAGGAAGAACTTAGCTTTATGCTATTTTGATTTTGATTGATGTTGCATCATATTCAACATAAGCTCCACAGTAATACATTGCATATAGTAATGCAAATTCATTTATTTTCACAGATACTTAATTCAAAGTAGAATGGAAAGAGGGTTTTCACAATGGTTGAAATAATTAGTAAGTAGTAATAAATTTGAGATGCATTTGCAGTGTTATTCATTTGCGGCAGAGAGGTTTCCGCAAAAATAAGACTACTGCAAACATTTCAAGATATACAGTACATATATAGACTTAAAAATATATCTAAACATTTTTCTACAATTCTACTCTGGTCTTGGGATAAAAGTATCAAAAGACTACTTTTAGAAGACTTTCTCCAAGTCTTAAACTGATTACTACATGTATATCTGAACTATTTGGACTACATTGCACAAAACAATGACATCATGTATGTGGTATGCTGCTACGTGGTCATTTGCATACAAACACTGTTTGAAGTTCAACAGTAATGGGTCTAAAGTTCAACCTCTGACATCTACATGTACATACAGCTCTGTCACTTGTACAACATAATTAACTGTAGAGCTGTAAATGATGACAAAGACTGAATTGCTTTATAGCACAGGTTTTTTGAGTATGATATAAAGTTAGATGTATAGGTAGCATGATCAGAACATTTAACTTTTTGGAGGGTCTTTGCATTGGATACTTTGGATTACTTAGAGAAAGTAATGATAAGTTAAAACAAAAGACCACAACTTGTTGAATTTGAAATCCTTCACTTCATGCTAATTTTCCAAACTCGATCTGATACCAATATTATTGTTTGGTAACAAGAAGTTAGAAACCCAAACACAACTAAAATAGTTTCCTCCAGTGGGAAACAACTAATCCTGAGGCGGTGCCATGTTACAGCAAAATACCACAACACTGATTAGTCTCTACCAGACTAACCGCGTCAGAAATAGAGAGAACATTTTCCGGGGGACTTTGGCCATGGAGGATAACCCTCTCTCCATAGCCGACTCCCTTCATACAATTGACTCTATTTGGCCAATTTCTACTATTTTCCCAGCGACCCGCAGAGACTGATAGAGGCTAAACACTGATAACCATGGATTGGAACATGCAACCCCCCCAGGACAACATACTATTATGTAGTTCACAACATTTAACACCCACAGTCTTATGCCGCTTTATGAACCACTGCTAAATAACAACTGTTAAGAATACATAATTCTAAATTCCTACTGCCCCACCCTAAACACCTTTAAGTCCTAAGAAAGTATGAAGTTTCTGCAATGTGGCTGTCTTATGACAAAATGGAACTGGAATGACAAGACTCCAGAAGAGGGCAGGACCCCACCACATAGGAATTCAGCTGGGCCAGAATGAAAACATATGGCATGTCCTCATGAAGTTGTTTGTAAAGGCAGCAGTTGACTAGTCCTTTTGATACAAAGTGTCATTCATGGTCAAATACCATGCCACCTTGCTCCTTCAAACTTTAATAGGCTATTTCAATGAATTCTTCAAAAGGCTCATAAAGTCAAAATGCATTTGTGTACCTGTCTGTCTTGGAAACTACACATGTAGGAACAACTGAAACAAATCTTGAATTGCTAAAATTCAATTGTGCCCAAAATAATGATCCATACTGTTTTGACCACTTTGAAAGGTTTTAGTCCGGTGGTTGATCTTCAGTGTAAATTTGAAGTGATATTTTTAGAATACAAAATGAGGTTAACACACAGGCGTTAACATACCTATAATTCCTGATGTTCTAAGGTAGTTATTTGACTATTTAAAACATTTGTCCTTCTTATACAAATATTCAAAACAGACAGTTTAGGGGCATAAAGTACAAAAATTAGGTGAAGCATTTTTCCTTTTTCTACCGAATGTCCAAGTCCGGGTATGTACCAAAACAAGAGAGCCCTTGTAATAAGGCCAAAGGTCATGCCCATTTACCACTTGTCCACCTGAATAGGGGGCTATTTGTCCAGGTAAGAGTTTCGGGGACACCATGTGACGACTATTGTCTCTCCTTCATTTAGAACAGGCCTCCGGGCAACAACCAGGTGTACTGTTGTCACCTGTACTGGGGAGGTTATGTTTGTAGGCCAGTTTGTTTTGTTTTCTTTGCTTGTTTATCTGTGTTTGAGATCCCTGAAGAAGCTATGCATGAACTCAAATCATTGCCTTTTTGGTGAGAAGAAACATTTTGACTCCCGGGCAGCTTCCTGCTTCAGAACAACAGGAATTTGCGACTGTCTATCTTGCAAAGAATCTTTAGCTGTTGATGCCTTTGGCGTTAAAGACTTAGCTTAAATTGTTGGCCTCTCTATTACTTACTTGAGCATTTGTAACAGATTGCTATCATATAATTTTGCTCGTAAATTACAACCACGATGGCACGGTTAAATAACAAACAACATTTTGTGATCAAGATTTTGGATCCAGATTCCCAAAACAGATCAGTAGTTTGATCAGAGTCTAGCCATAAAAAAAGGACTTCAGCAATAATGTTTTGATTTATTTTGTTTACAAAAAACAACTGTCAAAACATCTAACCAATTTGCCCAAATCACCGTCGTTGGCAAAAACATGTGTCTCCTTACGTCATCAAAATAGATCTGGTGGTGATAAATAATACATGTTGCATTTCTTTCATAACGATCATGTATTGTTCAGTGTGCCCGACACAAATCAAGGAAAAGCCCATATCTTTTGATCCTGGTACTGGTGGTAGCTATCTTTCCATTGTCTTTTTTCATTAAGACTGATGGATTAGAAAATCACATCACATGAAACACACCATTAATCCCAATATCAGGAAAATCACAGCCGACCACCTCTGGCACAATCAATTGTTGTCTGAAGTGTGTCTGAAAAGATAACCTCTTTCCATCAGACGGATCTGACTGTACAGCGACCACAATAGGATTTGTACACCATTTGATTTTATAAGTGGAGCATGATACATGGTGTAAAAGCATGATACAAGTTTTAAAAGATGGCAAAACACACAAAACAGAAAATCTAAAAAATTTTTGTTGACAGATCTGTTCAAATCCTTGGTCGCTCGGTGGTCGTAGCGACTAGTGGAAAGGGGTTTTAACTTTTAGTGACAGTAGGCTGGAGTTCCTGGTGATTTTTGAGCCATCTTCCAGACAATCTTATTTCAAGGACTACAATGGACATGTTTATCCGATTTAACTTCCATATTTCCATCAACGTTCACATAATTTTTCCTTGTAAAAACCTGTATCAAGTTACTCTGATAAAACGAATATAATAGATGGACGAAAACTGGAATTCATTCTCTCCATGGGAAATAAATGCATGCTTAAAGTGGTCCATAAACTTGTACACTATTATTCTGTTTTGTACAGTCTATATCTACGTCACAACCATTCAGAGGCGCCAGTAATTCTCTTTAATCCCCATAAGTGGCTTGATATATTAATTAAGTGTGAACTACTACAATTGGTCACATGGCCTAGCTGTACGGCTTTGTGTAATAGCGAAACAAAATGGAGCAGGAAGATTATTTCCTGTGACGTTCAATATACCATATAAAGAGGCAATTTACAAAATGTGTTGGAGAATTCCAAGAAAACGATTTAGTCAAGGGAAATGTGAGATGAGGTGAGGATTTACACAAAATAAACTACAATCCTCTACTACCTCTAGGCTCTACAAGAAAGAGAGCATACACAACTAGTTCTACATAGAGTCAAACCTGCACAAATGACGAAGTCTACATTAGGACCACCTAGCCAATGTGAGCATATTTTTGTGTGTCCATAGTGACCACCTGTCCACATAGACCAGATTTAATCAGTCCCTTGAGTTGTCTTGTTTGTCATTATCAGTAAAATGTGCAAGTTGTCAGTAACAAGTACTTGAAGTAGAACTGCTGAATACGTCAATGCTCTGATATGCATCTCCATTTCATGTCAGGGACAAAATCCAAAATCAATACGTACTGCCGTTTCCCATTCACACTAAACATTCACCCGGGAGGAACGATTGTTATTGAATATTTTCCACCGACACTATGACTGAATTACCCATACATGACTATATTCATATTGTAATTTTATAGTTAGAAATTACCTTGTAGTTGTGCTACTAGTATTGTTGATATGATGCCATTCATGGTATAATTTACAATTGTTGAGCAATAAAGTTCACTCTCCATGAATGTCAGGATTTTCAGTCAGGAAAAACATTATGTCATCTTTAACCAGTTACAATTGCTAATAAATTGTTTTGACTCTTTTGCTAATTATATTTTGCTTTTGGCAACATATTGGCAATTTCTTCAAACAGCTTTATGGCAAGATTCCTGTCATAATGATAAAAATGTTACGCTACTTAAGTAGAATTCCTCCTCGTACTGGTTACAAATTACAATGAATGTTAATCAATTCCGCATTACAACATGTACAACATTGATCTGAAATGGATGTGCTGCTACTAGTTCAAACTGAAGGGAATTTTCATGGAATGACATGAACTTTTGTCACCGATTTAGAGTACCGAATGAGACATAATTTTCAAAATCAGAAACCTATATTGGAAAGAAATGTTTACAGAATACACATACATTAATAGTTGTTATACCAGGCTCATAGTCATACCAGCATGTGACAGACTACAAAATATTGGCACTGTACCAAGTATACCTCTGTAAACTAGAACTGAGAGGGTCCTTGCTCTGATGGGGTCAGTCCTACATTTAATTTTCCTTTCCACAAATGACAAAAAATAACACCCTAGCAAAACACGGACCCTAAAATAACATGGAAGACATTCCAAACTGGACATTATCCTGACCACTGCACTATTCTGGACATGTCAACATGTCAACAACTGGGTCACTTCCAATTAGCTGATCAGTTCTGCACAGGGAACCAATTAGTTTGACGAGAACCATTCCTGACACTAAGTAAAACATGAAGGCATGAAATAAAACTAGGGGATGTTGGTGACAGTTTTTTTTAGCATAACAATAACCCAATGCCCCCCTCCCTATCTGTACTTTTTATAGACCCAAGTTGTCTAAAGTTGTCCGTATTCGTATCCTTTTTTATGACACACACACAGTTACCATATTGCTTCCTCTTATTTTCCAGAAGAGCCCTGAACTACCATGACATCTACATGTAGAAAATAAAGCCTGTTTCGTTAATAAGCTTTTTAATGAAAACATATGGGTAATGACTTGTAAGCCAAATAGCAATATAGATACTTCATCATGAGGAAATCGAATTTGTTAATGGTAGAAACACAAATACTCTGCTTTATTGCAAATATAAAATAATATCATGGAAGAGTATTGTGCAATAAAGTTTAATTCCTTGTATAATTAACATACCTGTTTGCATTATGTGTTGTCATGTTCACCTTCTAAAGTTTGTGGTATGACTTTTTCCTAAGTATAGTAGACACTGTCACTTCGTTCATGTAGGTATAAAGATCACCGGTAAAATAAAATAAAATATAACATGAAAAGGACTCTCACTTTCTTAGTGGCTTGAGACTTTAGTAAACCCAGTGAAAGTGAAATCTATTATTCATGATATCTTCACTCCAACAATGGCTCCAGTCTTCCAATTTTTATCTTCCAAAAAATGGCAGTTATCTGTTTTGCCATGACCTTACGAATACTATGATCCTTAGACATTCTAGCCCTGGTATTTCAAACCCTAATCCTATCAGCTAAAGGTATGCTAACTCAGATGCCATGGAGAGAAAAGCAACTTCTTGTCCATTCTAAAATCTCAGCACATGTACCTGTTTAATATGCTAACAGGCAGGCTTGAAAGGGTACTTTGTTGACCATGTAGGTGGATTAGTCATACTGGAATTTGCAAGGGGCCATTCAAGGTAGAAAGTTTGTTAAGATCGCATTACTTGGCCACTTCCGGACAGTCAGTTGCAGTTAATTCCTGATTTCTAGCACTCACTGAACAAATATCCCATCCTTCTAACGTGATGAACATACTAAATAAGAAAGGAAACGTTCCCACCCACTGTCTGACATCCTAGGAAGTCTTGAATAAAATCTGGACCAGATGAAAATACGTTTACTGAAAACCAAGAACCTGAAAGGTACTTACAGTTCTTCTCGTTGTCTCTGTGACAGCACCATCTTTATTTTCGTCACGGATGCGAATCCGAAATAGTCGGGAAAAAGATTCTACTTGGCCGGATTTTCCTTCCAAGATTCAGTTTTACTTTAAGACGATCTTGTGACAAACTTCTTGATATATACAGCTGGGCGGTGGTCGAACGTCTGACCCAACGCTTTTAGGTCATCCTGGAAAATAGGCAAATATCACATTTCAGGTTGTCTCCTAACTATGACAGCTTCGGTAAACACAAAACAACAATTGTTTCCGTGAAAATGTGAAGTTTTGCACAGTTTTGGAACATTTCTCGCAGTAAAATCAAACAGAAGCCGCGGCCCGTGCCAAAGTTCAACATGATCCGATCTGACAAAAATTACACTCAGCCGCCCTAAAATTCCAACAGTCGGCCAAGATTTAAACGTACCGGCTTGGCCTTCAAACCGCCGGCTAGCCACTCAACTTCCCGTTCATAACGACATAATGACGTTAAGAAAACGTAACGTCAAGAAATATACAGGAATTAACATGAAATGTCACAAAATATGCGATGAAATTTTGAACGATGCCAACAGAAATTCTGCAGAATCTGTTGCAACCCGGGCAGCCATCTTTGACAGCTTGTCGGGTCAAATTCCCTCCGTTCGGAACGGATTTTTGGGGCGACAGAAACGCACAAACGTCGATCCTTACCTAAGGAAGATTACGAATCCTTTAAGAAACCGAACCAGCGTCTCAAGACGGTGAATCCGTGGCGAGTTTCCTTGAAATATCTGAATTTTCCACACGTTAAAAATCCGTCCAACAGCTCTGGCCGAACTACTGCGCATACAGTTTTGCGCAGGTTTGTTACCGCGCACACTCAGTAGGGTGACATCATTCCCAGGATGCAGCGCGCCATGATGTTTTCAACTTCCTCACATTTTGCCAAAAAATGATAAATTTGCAATTTTTGGTCGTTTTTTGAAAGTTTTTGTTAGTTTTGGAAACACCCATACCCAAGGGAGACTATTCTGATCCAGGTACTGTATTTATTTGCAATCCAAACGACCCTTTTCTACTCTTTTTAGTCTTCATCATCCTCTTTATGCACAGAGCTCAACTCAGCATCTCACTTGTTTACCTCATCAACAATCTCATATTGACATTCTAGGACAGGCTTGTTTACAAGATGGCTCTCAACAAATATATGCATCCTAGGAATAAGTACAAAAACAACCCTCCAGATTTTGCAACCCTGGCTAAGAAGTACCCCGATTTCGCCCAATACGTGACGTACAACAAGTCCGAGACGCGGGGCTTCATAAACTTTAAGGAACCGGAGGCCATGAGATGTCTGACATGCACCCTGCTGAAGGAGGACTTTGGGCTGGAAGTTGAGATTCCGAACGATCGGTTGATCCCGACGCTACCGCTGCGCCTGAACTACATCCACTGGATCGAAGACCTGCTAGAGGGGATGGGCGATGTGACGAAGGCAGCAGGGGATTCTGGGAAGGTTACGGGTATTGACATAGGTATGTTTGTAGCAGGGCGGGTTAAAGATAGCTTGTTACTAAAAGTAGTTCATGATCAATGTTGGTTCTATATTAATATTTGTCACAGCTGTAAATGCTGCAATTTCTATGTACACAAAATGCAGGAGACAAAAAAAGTACAAGCAGACCTGGTGCTTTATTCACCTTGAATATTCACCTTGATTTTGAAGTTCAGCCAGTTTTTTTATATGCATTATAAACATGATGGTGGAACCAAGCACACATGAACAGAACCTCGAGCTTGATTTCTATCCAAGTTGAGAAGTGTATCTGATTTGAATTGAATGTGTTTGTTCGATAGAGGAATAGTATTAAGTAAGTATAATATGATCCGGTTTATGGGGCCCAAGCTAAATAGATATCAAACTTTAACTCATTCAACCTAGATGCACATTTAAATGAACCCAACACACTTAGAAGAGTACTGTAGGACTAGGAGTCAACATGCTTGGCCAAATTCATGGCCAGTGACATAACAGGCTCATACCTTCCATCGGATCCTCTTCAAAGTTTTTCTTTTATCATGCATATGTTTGTGTTAATCAAATTTCTATGATAACTGAATATAACGTTTTTTTATTACATAGGTGCTGGTGCCTGCTGCATCTACCCCCTGCTGGGCTGCACCCTGAACAGTTGGAACTTCCTGGCCACAGAGGTGGACCCCACCTCATTCACCTACGCTGTCAACAACGTCAGCAGAAACAACAAACAGGACAACATCACAGGTGGGTATTGTTGTGGTGATCACAACTAATAATGCCACACACAACTGGGACATGCAACACGTACATTTGTACGGCAAAACTGCCCAAGAAGATCACTCATGCAGTGGACCGGTGTGTTACGCCGAATGGCGGTTATACCGGCTATATAGATACAGATACAGATACAGACCTATAGGATTTGGTCTTGTGAACAAGTGGTCACTATAGAGTCTAGACAGGATTCTTGCTTGCTTAGGGAACACCAAAAAGTAGTCACATTGGCCGGGTAGGCTTTATAATTATGTAGAAGTAAAAATAATTTGGGGGAATACCGTGCACTGGTGCACCTCACCTAAAGATAGAGGTCACTATAGAAAAAAGGTAGGTGTACAATGCAAGTGTAACAAAGGTTTTATTAGTTTTTTCAGAAACAAATGTCAAGAATATGCTGTACACAAGTGTACAATTATATAGTACCTTTACCTATGTACTTGAACATATTTGACTGTGAATGCACCTAGATATTTAATATCTAGGTTCATCCACAGTCAAAAATTATCGGGTCTTCAGCTTCAATTTGGGATGCACAGAAGTGCCTATGCATCCAGTATTTCAAGCCCTGGTTATTACCTCTAAGTGACTAACCTAGCCTTTATCATTATATGATGCTCATACATGCACATACCTGTCACCTTAATATTGTCATCACTTTTCACTTCCAGTAAAACACGTCCAAAGGGACGAAGGCCTTCTGAAAGTCTTAGAGGAAGACGAGACTCGCTACGACTTCTGCATGTGCAACCCACCTTTCTATGCCAATGACCTGGAAGCCCAGGGACTGATGCCTGACCGGGGCAGCGAGCGCCCCCTGCCATCCTCCATCAGTACTGCGAGCGAGGCCGAGCGTGTGGCCTGCGGAGGTGAGGTGGGGCATGTAGGCAGGATCATCTTGGAGAGTCTGCAGCTGCAGCAGAGGATAGGGTGAGTACGGACTTGTTTTAATCGGGTCTCTCACTGGACTGCGCAAAATTGCACCAAATTGTGAAAGCCATTCACAAAGTGATTCCAATCGGCAAACGGCGCAATCATTCCATGGTTTTTAAGTCAGTGGGATTTCCAATTAAGTCATTTTGTATCTGATTTTGAGCCAAACCAGAGAGTCATTCCATGCCTCCATGGCCATCGGTGGCCATTCTGTTTGTAGTGGTCACATATTTCCCCTGCAATTTCCTCGCACAATTTGGCGTAGTCCATATACTTACTTACTTACTGCCCTTTATGCCTCCCGTCCATATGGCCAGTCACATACTTGCCTTAGCATTTAAAAGTCATGTATTTAGGATGCGAAGTGAAGAAACAGCCATCATCATCATTTAGGATGCAGAAAGTACATGTGATTCACACCACTTTGATTCACAAGGTACAATTTAGATCAAGATCCACAACCAGATCTTTACCTTACTACACACAAAGTCAGATAATCTAGTCGGATAAAAGTTTTTCTCACATCCAGGCTTCTGACTTTAGAAAGCTCTCATTTATTTATCTATTTATCAATCTTTAGGGTGGTCCCTTCAGTTAACATTGTAACTGATTTCCAAGGGAGCCCTTTCATTACATGATAAATGAAATGTCCCAAAACCTATGAAATATAAACTGGTGTGGCCTTAATAATACCCATACAAAGACTTTTGCCGGCATTCTTGCTCCTAATTCTACATCTTCAGGCATTCCTTGAAGTTGTGTCAGCCTATTGCAAGCAAATTGCATGTATCCACATAGGACTTGATCAACCAATTATAGTTAAACATTGTACCTTGTTATTTTTTTCAAACAGGTTTTACACTTCCATGTTGGGCAAGAAATCCAGCTTGAAACCTTTGAAGGAGATGCTGAAGGAAAAAGGGGTAAGATTTAGGTACATTCATCATCAACATCATCATGTCGGGCGGGTTGTATTGATAATTGTTATGGCCATGAATAGTTTCATCAGGTTGGTATAAGTTACTGGATAACAAAGTTCTTTCAAACTGAGTCACCTTACTCAGAGTAAAGTCTGCCTTAGCAAACAAACAAACCTTAAACAAACACCAAAATGCATGCTGTCTTCTTTGACCTTTTAGCCAAATTTGAACTTGACTGAAGCAAATGGTAAGAAAAATGAAGATATACTTCACTGATTGTATGTGAACATTTTGTGTTTCCAGATAGAGAACTTTGCGTGCACAGAGTTCTGCCAGGGCCGCACCATGAGATGGGGGATAGTCTGGACCTTCCACGAGAACTTCACTCTGCTAGTGGGTGTCTCTGTTGTATGTCGTTACATTAGGGAGGCCAAGTACAATGTACATGTCATAGTAGACATTGGAATTCAGGAGAATCTGGAATTCTCCTAAGAGAGATTGGAATTCTGAACCTTCCTAGGACGATTCCAGATTCTCCTAGGACAAATTGGAATTCCAATCTCTCCTAGGACAGATTTGAATCTTATTACTGAATTGGATATTGGATGCATATGCACGTTTGTGGACCCAAAATTAGAACTGTGCTTCTAATTTTTGACTGAGGGTGCACTGGTTTGTGTAGCATAAAGGTACTATTGTACACTGTCATGAAAATATACTGAAGCCTTTGTTGCATTACTAGTACTTTGATGTTAGCCTGTACATGTATAGAATTTCAGTTAATCACAATTCTTCATAGCTGACAAACTCTGTTGTCAGGTTTTGCTGACATTCTACTTTACCTTACAACATTTCGCAAACCTACTTATACTACATGTACTTCTACTACTTAGGTATGTGTACATCAGTGCGCCTATTCCCAAAAATGAATTTTGAGATCTGATAAGTGATAGAATGAAAATATCAATAGTGTTGAAATTCTGTGATTTTGACCTTTTGCACACTGAAGTAGGAATATGGCTACCGATTCTCTATTGGTTATGGCCAGGGGTAGGAGAAGGTTAATGCACCATCTCCACAGGATGGTGCTACCATTGTTTAACCAATAAGCAAGCAAACCAAAACATGATTGGATTTTTGAAATCATTGAGAGATCACAAAGATATAACCTTCTTATGTTGACGAAGGTCAGACATCCAGGTAATAAGATAGGCCAAATGACAGTTACTCAAGTATCTGGATGAAACTTTGAAACAGTCAGATGTTCCAGACAGCATCGTCAGTGACTAAAGGGAAGAACTGGAAAACCAGGTTTTATACCAAAACTCTGAACCTTGTTGTATGTTGTTGTATGTTTAATATCTATAGACATCTCCACTACAGAAGAAGAAGAGCAAGCCCCCTATTACCACAGTTGTGCCAGAGAAGTACCTTCAGCACCTCATGAAGCATGCTGCTCAAACTGGAGGCATGCAGAACACAAGGGTGCAGCTGGTCAGCAACGCCATCAAGCAGCTATTGGGAGAACTGCAGGTATTCAGCTACAGCTGTATTCAGTGCAAGTGCATGGCCACAGCAAGTAAATTTTATGAGCACATGCATTGATTTTTGCCTGATTTGAAAGAAAAAAAATATTGGTTCCCCATCAGAGATTGTCAACATGACAAGAAAATAACAAAGATGGGAAAATTTGTCTCTAGTGTAGCCTCTAGTGTACATGTAGAAGTAAAACTAGTGAGGTATGAGTGTAGTTTTAGAAGTGAAACTAGTTAGGCAGTAGTACTAGTAGAAGTTACACCAGTATAGTTGCCAACTTATTAAGTGAGTCAAGTCGACCACAGTAGTGTCCCTTTCTGCTCATCTTGAATACAGAAATGAAAGACTTGTTGGCGGCGTTCATTTTGATTCTTGTTACATTGAATTTTTTCTAATTTTTATTACCCATCTTGTTTGTTGTTTTCTTATTAGGTTTTATTGAGTCAGCATTTTTCTATAATGTTTCCTTTCCTTGCCAGGTGCCGTTCCAGGAGAGTGCTCCCCCCAGTCCAGACCACCGTGTCTCCCTGACTCTAACTCCCACTGAGAACACCTGGATTCACAACAGGAAGAGACGCAGGCAGAAGTCCAGGGAGGCGAGGGAGGGACAGAAACAGGTGGAACAGCCACTGTTGTTACAGTTTGATACAGAGGAACAGAAAGAACCCATGGCGGAACAGTCCACTCCAAATACGGAAGAAGAGAAGATGGAGCATGATGGCAGCCATGTTGGGGAGGGGGGCACACCTGTGAAGGGCAATGATGCGGACAGAAAGAAAATAGAGACAACAGAAGGGGCTGCAAACAGCGCGACCAGCCCTGGTAAACGGGGAGCTTCGGAAGTGTCTGTGTCTGAAGAGTTGCTTTTCAAAGCCTGCCTGTCAATCAGTATGATTGACAAGGGCATCGTCATGGAGATGGCATGGCTGGAGGGGAAGGATAAGGATGGTATGAACCAGCTGGTGTGTTACATAAAGAGCCAGTTCACCAAAGTGTGAGGTGTAAGAAGTATCCATACTTTGTACTGAAATGTGGTATGATCCATATATATGGGCGTACTGTGTTTCATCAACTACTAGGTAGTTGTTAACATTATATTTCCTTTGTCTAAGGAGGACAAGGAATTTTTTTTACTCTTCGCTTCTGATCAAAATTCCTTTTTTTTTCACAAACACGTACATTGGTGAATTTTAGCACAGTTGTTTTAGAACATCTTTTTTTATAGTACCTATCCTTAGGCTTGTTTGAAATGGTTACTGTTTAATCAACAAAAAGCTATGATTCCCAGCTAGTATGAAGAGCCTTTTTAGTTGGGAAGATGAAATGTGTAAAATGTGGTATACTTATGTTGTGCCAGGATCCTCATCAACTACAAGGTAGTTGTTAAATTTCTTTTGTCAAAGGAGGGGCGGAAATATATTTTTATCTGTTTATTGTTTAGTTAAAGCTCAACAAAAAACTATGGAGAGCATCTTGAGTTGAAAGGACTACATTATCCAAAAAATTCTCTTTCTAATTCGATGTTTGCAACTCTCCTCTATAAAGATTGTGTATGACTGACCTCAGCTGGTAACAATGGAGATGCATGGAAACAGTAGATAACATTGAGTATAATGAAGTTATTTTGTATTTTTTTAGTTCCTCCTTTTTTGATTTTAAGCAATACGTGTTTTTTTTCCATACAGCTTCCTTCTAATTCCATGCAAAGCACAGACTTAAATATGTCATAAGGTTTCTGTATTGCTACATTGAACTAAAATTTAAACATAAATTTAAACTTAAATGACATGTTATTTCCTTCGAGTTGTTGACCAAGTGAAAGTTATAAGGTGGATGCAGATGATTTTGTACAAGTCTGATTTCTCTTTTTTATCTTTTAGTTAAACGTAAAATTATGTTTCCCTGCAAATAATGTCCATCAAAGAAAATGCTCATGAAGCCATGATATTGAATTATAGTTTCCTTATAAAACTGTTTCCAAGAATAAGACATGAAGAAACTTCTATTTTTTGTCGTTTTGTACATGTTCAAAGATAACATGTAAGTATGTTTATTTTGTATGATAAGTTTCTGCCATGCAAGATGGCCAAAAAAGTATATTAACATAGTATAACATAAGTATAACATCATCTTGATGTTAATTGTTATGATGTCAACACTATTTAACTGCAATAAAATGTCATCAAAATAGACTTGGTCACTGTGTTTTGAGCCTTTTTTTATTGTGAATAGTTTTCAGGTACAAACAACAAATGAACTCTTTCCTGTGCCCAAGTCCTTTCTGGTAGATCTAACGTTATATGAATAGGATACATAAGCAAGACCATACGACCTTATGGATTGTAATCTTAGTTCTTGTCTGCACGAAAAACAAGCCCGAACTTGTTGGAGAGAAACATATGCACATGGACGAGAGTTGCCAGGATGGTATGTAAAGTCTAGTTGATGCCATGTACATGTATAGCTAGTGTACGTAACTTCCCACATACAGTTTTGAACATCCTCTTCCACTTAGGCTGGGTTTATTTTAAGCTTTGTTCACGTCGTTTTAGGGGAAGCTATTTTTTCTAGTAAATCGATGTCCTTTTCTAAAAAAACACGATTTTGTTAATTTTGGATAATCAAGCCCAACTATCACATGTGACATGTTCCTCCTTCGCGTGTGAAAATATCCAAGTATTCCAATCGATGATATCATTGCGACAATTAAACTTATTTTTGCTGTGAGTCGTTTCCTTTTCGCGGAACAAGACAAAGGCGACGCTTCACCGGACGGTCCCTTGTCTGTATAGCTTAAGCATGACGGCTCAAAATGATGAGGTCACTGACACACGTGTGCTGGCTTGACGCCACTCAATCGATAAACTCCAAGCAGAGGTTGGTGGGGAAAATTGTGAACTTATCATATGCCCCGTTTTTGTCGACATCTCCGAACTTCCTGTATTATACATTTGTTATGTGTTTTTTTTTTTAAATCAAAGACCTCACAGTGATGAGGAAGAAGAATATCTAGAAATCGGAAATGTTCAACTGTTCTCATAGACGATATCATTGCGATAATTAACTTATTTTTGCTGTAGATCGTTTCCTTGTGAAACAAGACAAAAGTAACACACAACTCGGTCGTAGCTTGTCTGTAGCCCGGGGCTTAATGCTTAATTATGTGATCAGGTCATTGACATAGTTTTCTGGGTTGGAGCCATCAATAGATATCTTACAGCATTTCCAGACTACATGACCAAGCCAAATTCATATATCTTATTCAGTGTATTCTAGTACTATTCACTTGTTGTGGTAGCTTTTTAAAGACCTCATAGTGGGGAGAGATGGCAATGCAAACTATCCAAGTCCATAATCCTGCCACAATTATCTTGTTTCCGCTGCTAATCGTTTCCTTTAGCCTGTAATGCAGGCCTCGGTGGGCGTTTTGAAATTGTCCGTTTTTTGCCCAGGTTATGTAGTGTTCTTTATATCTTTCGTTGTCCCAAGCCTAAAACGGTACCACTAACGACCATACGATGGAACAATCAGAACTTAGTACCTTATCAGAAAAAAACCCCGACAAATCAGCTTCCCTGTCAGACAAAAGCGACTATTTCAAACAGCCTAACAGGGGCTGCTATGGAGGCTATGTTTCCTTGTGCACCTGTGCCAGACACCTGGCTTAAGGTGTTCTAGCTCAGATCCAGCATTCATCCCTATGACGTCACTTTCACATTCTTCATTCACAAGACGATAATCGTACTAAAACTTAACGTTATTGTCATTCACGCCGTCAAATCTGGTGTTGGTTGTGTCACGGAATGATATGAGAAATACAAATGTTTGGAAAAAGTGCAATCAGAGGTCCGCTTTTCTCACCAAAATTTGGTCGCCTAAAGGTACAACATTTCTACATGGTTTCGTGATAAGATCATCGTATATCAGAAAAGGATCGATTGACTGACTAACATGATTGACTAACTCACTCAGTCAGAAAACTTTGTTATCAGATGCAATCTCTGTTGAAATATCAGTAAGATTCTCTGTGTTTCCATGATAGTCTGTTATGGTCATTCTCATCGTTAAAGCTGGTCGTGATTGTGAAAGATGAAATGAGAAAGCAATGATTTGAAAGAAGGCAATCACTTCCACGCTTTTCTCACCAGAATTTGGTCGCCTAAAAGTGTGACATTTCCTCATGGCTTCGTGATGAGATCATCGTATCATATGAAAAGGGTGGGCCACAAACTTAGATAGCTCTGCCCATATTTCAAAATAGATATTAATAGCATAGCTCCGCCCATTTGGGCCAAAACGTCGTGTAGAATTTCTGGTTAAGCTTCAAATCGCTTGATTCGATTGGCTGAAGATGATGTTTAATATTAATGAGTACCCAGAACCGTACCCAACAGGTGTATATATACCGCCCCTCAAGCCCCGCTGTCCCATTCTGACCGTGAACTCTCCCAAGTTTACTCACTTCGCGGCTGCAGAAGTTACCTGTTCCTTCCTGAGCGGCAAGACGGGCAGACGACAGGTAAAAAAATCACACCTATTGGCGTTTTAGACGATTTTGCTGGCTTATCTAACGAAATTTACCCGCTAAAATCCGTCGATATTTCATTTCCAGGCTTTCTTAATTCACGATGACATCCCGCCAGGACGACAAGGTGGACCAAGAAGGCGGCACGGAGACCCCGCACGGATCCGCCCCCTACAGGGTGAGCAATTGAAAATCTACGGTTTAAAAAGGCGAAACTTTCTGTGATGTCGAACAGATGAAGACCTAAAGAGTATCTTTGTGTCCCATTTAGATATGTAAAAGTCTTAAGCTTGATCTAGATCATTCTAAAGTAAGACTAGATAAGCCTTGCTGTTTAATGTATGTTAAAGCGCAAAATAAAAGTCAATCTGTCCGTGTTATGTATGACAAGTGTGCGAAGTGGTCGAACTAACAATCATTGATCACCACACGCGCGCATGCATTATAAATTTCAAGGGACGATTTCATCGGAAATATGAAGCTTAAAATCATAGCAGACGGACGAAAAAAAGAATGGCAAGCAGGATCATAACCTGATTCTTACTGTTTTTGTTTTCATCGATAAACAGACCGAGCAGGGCGCCAGGCCAGGCCGGCTGTGTCGTGTGCGACTCCCGCTCCTCGTCGGCGTGCTGGTCGTGCTGTTGGCGGCAGGGATGGCCCGGGGCCAGCTCCTGTCCATGGTACGTGCCGCGTGACACCGGTTTGTCAACTTGTTTCATACGCTGTCAGATTTTTGTTTGTTTTTTTGTTTGGTTCACATTTTATTCATTTGAACTACTTTGATAAAGGGAATTTTAGATACAATCATCATAATCTTTTTTCTATACGTTTTGTGATAGGGCGAGTTCAAGGAGGACACCAAGACGGTAAGATTTAACTTTTTTACATGGCTGTGACATAGAGTACAGTAAATGTTGACATTTTCGCAGTGGTTTAGTGTCGGCGATTTTCGCGATGACCCCTTCACCGTGAACTTACAGCCATCGCAAAATGCTTGTTCTGTTTTCTGTCCGCATACTCTACATATAATTTCAACCGCAACCGCCGCGAACACTCCATTTTGTCCCTACCGCGAAATCAAATCCCCGCATAAAAGCATGACTAGTGTTTCCTAATAATTTTAAGTTTGAGTACTCTTCAATGTGAAGCATGTTTAAACAATAAACTCTCCTATATGGTTTATATTGTTGTGAGATAAGCATGCGCACCGCTGGGATTAATTCATCTGTGCCTGTATCATGTCAATACGCAGGGTCTGGTAGCAGTGAAGGCTCCCGGTGGTAAAACTTGCTACATCGTCGATGAATCATACACAGACCGTGACAACGAGGTAAACAACACATTATAAATCTTACCCACTTTTATCGTGATTTTTATCTTAACAATCTTACAACATCCAAAACTATGCCTTCCAGTATACGTAGTTCAAGACAATTAAGAGGACGAGTTCAAAAGTAATAAAAGAAATGCAAATGATCATTTTACAGGAGGAAGACGACGGGGGAAAGTTCGCGATCTCCCTGGACGAGACCCGTAAGGACCAGCCCAAGCTGAGCGGGGAGTTAGCGGACTTCTGTGAGGGCCTGGACCCGCGCTGGGCCACCGCTGAACCGGCGGACAAAAACTCTGATGCCGACGTCATCGTGGAGACAGGTACGTGGCCTTTTTTCTTGAGTTGTCGAAGAGCGTGTCTGTCTCGTTAACGGCCTTCCCCAATTAAAACGCATCTGCTATGTCACTGAACTTGAGCTGTCAATAGAGGGACGGAGAGTAAGTGCTGTAGGCCACCTAATGCCTCTTTTGAAAATGTACAGGCCGATATTGTTTGAGATTTTTTTTCATCATGGACTCGTTTTCGTCAGAGCAGAAGTCAGCTAGCTACAACAATCTTGATACAAGTACATGGCTGACGTCTTTTCTTTCTAGGTACCTCCGACGAAGAAAAGGAAAGGCCGAGGCCCGCCGGCCAAACAAAGCTGTGGCGTCGTCGGAGCAGCTCTCGCCGCCGCTCCTGGTTTGATCGCCGACGTAGTATCGTTCGCCGCCGCACGTGGTTCGATCGCCGCCGTACTGTCTTCCGTCGTCGCAGCTGGATCGGAAAATAGTAGGCCTTGCAACAGTCCGGTCGTCGTAGGTCGTCGACGAAGGCTCAATCACGAGCATGGCGTGAAAGTTAGGGGAGTATTTGCGCTTTAGACTTTAGAATATTCATGGGCCTAACGGAAATGAACCAAACAAAAAGGAAAGACAGTTGTGCCTTCACGGGCAAACAGGTGAACACATAGGGGAAGTAAGGGAGACTTAGTTAGCGCTTTCTAATATTAATATGTATAATTTGTATCGTTATGATCGTATTATTCCTTACGGTCTTGCTATGCCATGCCTGTTTACAAGTTTAAGAAAATGCTATTTTTCAGGTCAATTTGAATCGGCAGGTGGCATAATTGATGTAAAAGAATTACATTTGCCTTATACATGCATTATGCAGTGACATGTTTGGTGAGTTACGCATACCTAGCTTTAAATCTTGGATCACCATTGGATTTACCACCGGGGGCCCTCGCATCACCATGAATAGGATCGGGGAAGATTAGAAGTTTTACTATGTACAATGTGTATGTAGCTAAGTCTATATTGGTTCAATTTGTAGCGCGTTATATAGACCTTTTGGGATCGAAGGTACTTCCGACGTTGGAAGTTAAGACACAATACAAATACATATGAATGGTTATTTGACTGTTCACTGACTGTATGCAAGTTTTTAAACCTATTCCTATTAAAGTCACTCTGTATGCTTCTGTAATTCACTGGTCGTGAAATTACTGCCGTACTGTTAATATATATGTCACAGTAGAGATTGGAATCCAGTAGAGTCCGGAACTCTACTAGTAGAGATTGGAATTCCAATCTCTACTAGTAGAGACTGGAATTCCAATCTCAACTAGTAGAGTTCCGGACTCTACTAGTAGAGATTGGAATTCCAATCTCTACTAGTAGAGATTGGAATCGGGATCTGGATATTGGGATTCCATCAAAATGTTTTGGAGAATAGACTGAATCATTTCACACCTAAAATTGCAGCATAGCTAAGCCTACATTCACCATTACTATTTTAGGTGAATTATTTCATATTTTAGATATCTGATAACTTTGACATCAATTTTGGAACTGGCTTGGCAGGGGTAAATTAGCTCTTATATACCGAGTCACTAACGAACTGGAAAAACTAGTTGAGCATATTGAGTCACTAATCCATAATGGCCGTATGCAAATGATTGACATATCAGTGGCATTTACAAATAGCCATTGACTAAGGTTGGACCGGACGGCAATCCGCATGGTTACAATGTGTCTTGACAGAAGGTTTATTAGATATCTAAAACATACAGTATTTAACCTAAAATAGTAATGGTGAATTTCTAAGGCTAAATTTCAGGTGTGAAATGACTCAGTCCATTTTTCAAAACATTTTGATGCAATCCGAATTTCTTCTATCAGAATTGGAGATTGTCCTGGTAGAATTCCAATCTCTACCAGTAGAATCTGGAATTCTCCTAGTAGAGATTGGAATCCCAATATTCAGATCCCGATTCCAATCTCTACTAGTAGAGATTGGAATTCCAATCTCAACTAGTAGAATCCGGAACTCTACTAGTAGAGATTGGAATTCCAGTCTCTACTAGTAGAGATTGGAATTCCAATCTCTACTAGTAGAGTTCCGGACTCTACTGGATTCCAATCTCTACTGTGACATATATACAGTTATTGCTTTTATACAGTGTAATTATAGGCAGGGGAAAGGACACACGATAAACGATACACTCTAATGACGAAAGAAGGACACAGAAAAAGGACCCCAAATGCAATAATGACAAAAGTGATAGAGCCTAGACGAGACTGTTAGTAAAGATTACGAATCTCGAATGAAGGAAATCTGGGACTGTTGTGCTCTAGCCTGGATGCCAGACTGTTTCCAGGGCCTATATAGGCCAGCTCGTCGGCTCCATGACCAACATGCCCCCGAGGAAATTTACCACAGACACCCCTGAGTTAGACCCTCGGGCTGGCCAACTCAGGGTATCTACTATAGGGTGCCAACTGTGAGCGGTACATTTGCTTCTTCCGAAGGGAAACATTTATTAGCCGAAGGTATCGGTATCGCCTTGCGAGCTTGAGGGGTCTGGCATCCAGGCTAGACGTGCTGATACTGTAAACACAGCAGTCTGGGGCAAATCTATACCTAGCACATGTCCAAACTTTCCATAGAGCACCACCCCCTCCCCAAGATAGGACGAGCTGACTATAACACTCAAGCAACTATCATGAGTATAGGGAGGGTAGAGTTTAACGTTTTTCGACTGTTCCAATCTGAGACACTGTCTTAGACTATATCATGATCTTGCCTACCATAATCTTCTTTGAGAATATGTAAGAACATCTCTTATTCAAACTGCGGGACATTAACATAATTCACAGACAGACAGACAGAAATCTTCAAACCTGTCATTTCCTTCCACGAATTCATATGTTGGAAGCTTGTTCTAAACATCCTCGACCAACGTTGGCCATTGCAAATGATCACAACTTGCCAACCGCAAACGGAGCTACATTGAGCGCCATTATGGGGATAGCCAGCTCATTTTGAGTCAGGTGTCACAGGCGAAACGACAGATTAGCATAAATCTGAGTAACGCCCTTCGTGACAAGGAGACCTAGCCTCCAACACAGACTTTAGTCGACGAAACGACTTTGCCGTTTTTGCTGAAAAATTGCTGCCATTTTCATTACTTAGAGGTGTTGCGATAAGCTGTTACAAGTGTTAGAAAAAAGGAAAGAAAATAGCGCGAAACCTGGAAAGTAACTTTAATTCTAAAACGCCAGCCGAAGCCTTTCATATAGGCTAGAGGAAACGACCTGCAGCGAAAATAAGCTCATTGTCGGGGACTCATTCAAGTGAAGGGTTTAACCTGTCATCTATCATTAACAAAAGCAACACTGTCATGCCTGTGAAATACTTCATCAAAACCACATGTATATGAACCGTTCAATATCAATACAAGAACGTATTGAACGTAGAAAGATATGTGTCTGAGCCTTGAGATCCTGAAATGATATTTTGTATTCAGACGTTCATTGAGAACTGAAGCCGTCAAAGTGTGTCAATGGCACTTTGAAACGTCGGCCCTAGCCAAGGCTATGCATGATATAGACAAACTCTCAAATCGGGCGTGACTTCTGTTTTGTACCGCGACAAGGAAACGATGTAGAACGAATACAAGTTTGTGGCGACGATGACATCATAGCGAATAGTTAATTTTAGTCGCCACTTTATTCTATGAGGGCATTCCTGAGGCACGATGGACAATTTACAATACTCTGTCAAACATTCATTCCTCTATCAACATGTCATCACGTCTATGTGCCTAACTATCTGTCGACATACAATGGATTATCTGTTTTTGTTTGTAGTCCATCCAAGGAGGTTCTAATATAAATTTAGTTCTCTAGGTTGATGGAACGTTTACGTCCTTGGTCTATCACAGTTGTAAACTGTGAAGTGCAAGGTTTAGACTAAATGGTGGACAGGTATCAATGCGAACCTAGCGACTTTTGCTCAAACTGCATGTAAACACATGTGGTCCTCACACATATACAAGCTCTTGGAATCTGGAGGGAATAGATTAAACTCTACAGACCAAACAGTTTTTCACAGCACTCTATTCTCCCGGTAGTGTAAATGAGATGTATGATTTAGCCTGCCTTTAGCGTGTATTGCTTACCTTTGCCCAAACTCGTAATTTTGGTTGTCGGCTCATGTATGACTTTTAAAGACTGGTAGTACTATAGGCAACCTCGCCAACAAACTCACAATTACATAGTATCTTGCTTACGACTAACTCCCGATCATGGTCAGGAAGAGATCGGGAGTCCATGGTATGCTATGTGTGACAGGGGCGTAAGTGGTTTCCTCGCGGGTTGGATGTTACAATGTAGGTCATTTCCTTGTCGTAATTTGGGTCATTTCAATGTAATAGTTTACGACGTAGTTAGTTTTCTTCGTGTAGTCCTAGATGTAGGTCATTTTGCCAACTGCTGTTGATGACTATTTAGTGGCAGAAACGACGCGTTATTTTTACCATAATTGGGATTTTACAAAACGCGTCCAGTGACTGCCGTGGAGCACTGGAGGCTCCCCTGTGCGTACCCTTTCTGAGAAAGACTTCACTCAGACCATAGGCTGTAGGCCTCGGAAGGAGAGTTTGATACGCCCGAAGAGTTTGATAGGCCCGAAAGCCGCCCTCGCCCGAAGGGCGCGCGGATCCCGAACTTACCCGAAAGCCGCCCTCGCCCGAATTCCGCCGGAAGCGCGCGCCCCCGAAGCGCGCCCGAAGGGCGCGCCCCGCCGAAGCGCGCCCGAAGGGCGCGCCCCGTGGCGCCGCAGGCGCCAGAGCGAATTCCGAGCGGAGCAATTTTTTGAAGTTAGCTTCGCCGAGCGACTTTCGCGCAAGGGACGACGGGAGGCCGACGGGTATTTGCATAACTACCGACCGGGAGAGTCTAACGCAACTGCTCAGCGGGGAAGAAAACTCGCTATTGTTTATTGAGTCCGCGGAGCTGAGGCCAAATGCCCATGCTCAGACGTGACATGATGTGCAGTTTTCGTCCCAATGATGTTACTTTAATAAATGTCTCATTTAGAACATGCTGATCGTCTTAAAACGTATTGCTCGTTTCAGGGTTAGCCGTGGCCGCTGTGAAGAATGTTTTAGCATATTGCGTTTGTTGAGTCGGATGGCTTCATATGTTTGCAACATATGTGTAAAACGGACCTTAGTTCACAACCAGTAAATTTTTCAAACACAGACGGTGATAACTTTAATAATGATGAAATTAACTAGCGTACAGTAAATGAATTGTAACAGATCACTAGACGGAAACTAGCGACGCCGCCGCCATGAGTTACTCTTCTCCATTGTCTCCGTGATGTTGAGTACCTGGATGACACACGTAGAAAACAGAAGAAGAAAAAAAGATGTCAGAAATTTAAGCATTGGGGATGATGTGCCAAACTTGTATCCTGGCAAAACAAGCGTATGTTGTTTATGGTAGCTTGATACGTATAGCAACGAGAAATGAGGGATTGTGCGCGTTTTACGGTTAAACGAAGCAAAATCTATATCCATATATTGGATCTAATGATAAATTGTAAAAGTTGATATGGTGTCCAATTAAATGTACCTATATGATAGTGATTCAAGATGTGGAACCTTCTTGAATAAGACGTTGTCTTCAAACTTCCTGTCGATATCGCATCTACAAGTTCTTTATTCCGAAGTAAGCGCTCAGAAAACCATAATGAACGACGGCTCTATCCATATATAAACTCGAGAAAGTACAAGAAGTGTTGGGAGGGAAGATTGAAAAGATCCTGGTTGCCTCATTTTTCTGATAAGCAACCTGAGAAGGGTAGCGCGTCACACTACACCTGAAAACATTCGCGAAAGTGAAGTGAAGAACCTCATTTTTCGCATGCTTCAATGTGTGCTTTAAGAGTGGATTTTATACAGTGTCAGAAAAAATTGGAAGCCAGAAAACATTACGATCTACCCTCCTATCATCTACTTACAAATGCATAACGACGGATCAAGTAGACTGTTAGCCTCTACCAGGCTCTGCGGTTCGCTGGGAAAATAGTAGAAATTGGCCAAATAGAGTAAATAGTATGCTAAGGGTAGTCGGATACGGAGAGTCCAATAGCCTCCACGGATTGCCTATTGGACCCTCTAACCGTAGCCGACTACTCTTAGCATACTATTTACTCTATTTGGCCAATTTCTACTATTGTCCCAGCTGTCCGCGGAGCCTGTTAGAGGCTTGTATACAGTAACGTACGGGGCGGCAGTACGACCATGACGTCACCATCCGATCCACCCCCCTCCCCAACAGGAGTCGCGACGGCCCAGCGCGGGTCCAGGCCCTCGCAGAACAGGTCCAACATCCCGCCCGGCTTGGGCCGGTCGGCACGGCTCTTGTCCAGGGAGATCACGAACCTTTCTCCCTTTCCTGGTTCATGCTGTAAAATGGAAGGGAGTCGGTATAGATCACATGGATCATTGCTAATCAGTCCTGAATCAAAAGCTAGTGACACATATAGCCACTTAGGGCATCTTGCACCTGGCCAATAAAAGCCAGAACACACTGTACTGTGCTCATTCGAGCCTTGATCCTTGAGAAAGCCACACACAGGCGAAACATGTCGGTGTGGGCTCGAATAAAGTTCTAAACGGGAACTACACGCGGCTACCAGCGTCTTTTCTCAGATGTGGCGTGAGTGTGTACGTATACGGTTGGCTTGAGGTTGCCCTTACTATTTAGGCCACATCATCTTAATTCATCCTCTGGAGTCCCCAAAACTAATGCGAGAGGGCCAAAAAAAAATCTAGCAAAAAAAAAAGATGATTAACCGGAGGACTATATACACGTAGCTGGTGTTGCGAATTAAACCACAGAACACAGTGTAACAAACAAACTAGTCTTTACTTGTTGGAATTAGCTCATATCAAAGTGCTTTTAACCTGGATGATGCCTGGGTTAAAGACCCATATGTAACATTTGGCCGTTCAAAGAAAAAAAATGTGTTCGGCTGTGTATACAACATCACGCCTTCAGTCAGAGCAAGACATCAAACTCTGTAGACAACCCGGCCAGAGATAATATCATTCAATTTAATACAGACATGTACAATGATAAGTACTGTCATATCATGAACAAAATACTACTGGGCTCATGAGGGGCGGCGCCCTCTTCAAATCGCTCCTAGTCACATACATAACAGTTGTGTTGGACAATGTGAGTGTATATAGTGTATTACGACAAGCCGGCTCAATGCTGCCCCTTTGCGGCAATATGAGTCTAAAATTTTCGGAGCCTCTTCGGAGGTGATTTTTTTTGTTGGAGAACAGGCGAAAATCAATGCGCGCGCGGATGTCATCCATAGAATTAAGATGGTGTGGCCTTACCTACAAAAGCTAGTGATACATATAGGGTTAGAATATACAAGTATACTCGAATATTAGATATAATCTATAGCATCGTAGTGTCAAGTGACCATCAACTCCAAGGTCATGTGACTACCCATTCAAGGAGCAATTTCAGAATGTTTAAACTTAAAATGATTCCAGAATGGCAATCTGTATGATTTTAAAATTTACTTGCTCATATCAGCACATTTCTATCATGATTTCATACTTTGGGCGTTTAAAAAGAGCACAGAAACAAGCCACATGAGCGAGAAGTTCAAAGAACCGAGCGACCATATTTACAATGAGTTCTCACCACAGCAACTTCGCATCTTTACTCCATGAAGGTCGCTTGGCTGTGGTATAATGTTATCTAAACTTACTATGCGTGTAGAAATGTTTAGACATATTTGAATGTGAAAATCTGACTTTCAGCGCTGAAAAAATTGCGGATACAGTTTGAAAGCCTTTCACCAAGGATGTTAAAATAAAGGTTGAACATTTTGTCGTGTGTAACAGTCTAGATCTCTGTGATAAATCAAACATTGTTGTTAGTTGAAGTACCACACACCTTACTGCACTTGACTAATTCATCATGGCATAGTCGTCAGTGTAATGAAAACTTTTACTGGTCTTAAAGTAAGTTTGCAGAAAGACGACAAGAATTTTAAAATAAATGTTTTTTATTGGTCAGAAATTACCCGCCTTTCTAGCGCCGAATTGATGCTGCAGGGTTTTACAGGTTTCACACAACCACAACATATAACATCTTATCCACACTTGCATTTTGTGGAACTGTCGCAAGGGTCTGGGCGGCTGCCATTCAGCGCCACCAGTTGACCTCAATACGACTTTCCCCAACCGAAGTCAGGTACCCATTTACACCTGGGTGGAGTGAGGAAAGTCGTGTAAAGTGCCTTTCCCAAGGGCACAAGATCGGAGATATGACAGGATTCGAACTCGGGACCTCTTGGTTCTGAGTCGAACGCTCTGCTCGTTAGTTACGTAACTTACCTTGATTATGTAGCAAGTATTGCTGCCGCGAGCCTTGGCTGCTGCCATGGTCTGGATAGTGACATGACATAAACATGTAAGAAACACATGTAATGTGTTGATAAAGGTTGGACATCCAGGTAGTAAGATACGCCAAAAATAGTTACTCAAGCAACAGGATAAAATTTTGAAACGTCTGACTGTTTCAAAATTTTATCCAGTTGCTTGAGTAACTATTTTTGGCGTACATGAAGTGTGCCTTTGCAATGATGAAAAAAAAATACATGTATGCTTACAATACAAGGACTATGAATATGCCATAAAATACTTTATAGAGAACTTTGAAGAATAATGAAATTAAGTCTTTACTACTGGATAACTGAATTTTAATCTCAGACGTTCCGGAATTCCAAACGCCCATCCGACGTTTTTGTCAATGAGGAGAAAATACAGACATTTTCTGTTCATTGACAAAAAAACGTCGGATGGGCGTTTGAAACGTCTGAGATTAAAATTCATATGCCCAGTAGTAAAGACTTAATTTCATTTTTCTTCACGTGACCTGGATGACAAATATTTACAAACGTTCTTTGTTGTCACAACAAAAATACAACGGCATTTGTAATGTCTTCTATAACTAGAGATACACACATTAGTAAATACATTGATTTAACATAGTTATAGCAAGATGAATCGAGTATATCAATGTATGAGCTTCCATGATAATAAATGAAGAACTTTATCAACATGACCTGTTCATACATCTGCTCATGTACAAAGAAGCGAGAAGAAGTTGCCTCTACTGGATTAGCTTAGTTTATCACTTTTGTCCATTATGTATGTTTAAACTATGTACTGTATATATTTCTCTGTATATGTCACTTGCATGTTAGTTACTAGGTTTATGTTAAACGACCTGTATCTAGCCCCTCGGGGCACGAATGTACAATAAACAGGTCTTCATTCATTGTACATGTTTGCCCCACTGGGCTTAGCACAGGTCACATGTTAACATATTCATGAGTATACAAACATCTAGCTTACTCTAGTACTTTTGACTTCCTCTCGTTTCTGGGTAATTGTATAAATGTATGTAATCAATGTATGGGGTTTGACTACCGTTTATATTACAGTTCCTAAGATTTAAACATTATCTAACGTATTTGATTATTTAGAGATGTACTATACTGACTGACAGAGAGAGATACTACGTACAGTGTTAAATATATCTTACCTTCGCGTTGTCCGTCTGATATTGAGCCTATAACAAAACACGTCATAAAAGAACATTTGTAAGAATCATATCTGAAATTCCGAATACCAATGTGACCAATTGAGACAAAATGTGAATTATAAGGTAATAATGATTTGATTATATGGATGACATCCTTTCGGCTCTCCAAAACTGATACGAGCGTGTGAAAAAAAGTTGGGCAAAAAAAAGTCGGCTTCATTACATTTATGAAATCTGGATGGTTAAACAAATGACTGAACACATATACACAGAACATGGTATACCGAACAACAATTTTTTTTGGGGGGGGTCCTTTCTAAATGCACATCTTCTTCTTTCACTTTTGAAGATTTCGCTCATTAGTATTAATTTTCCATTATTTTTAACGGCATACATTTGTACATTAACTCATTTTGCATCTCCTTTGTATGGTCGCAATTTGTTTTGGAAACGGACGAAAATTAATGCGCGCGCGGATGCCATCCATTTAATCAAGATGGCGTGGCCTAATTACAAAACAATCAGAAAATGACAGCGATTGAACCTCGACAAACCGGTTTAGCGCGGTACGTACAATAGTCTGTCCGCTGGTGACCCGTGCAGTCAGCAGCACGGCCAACACGACAACAACGGGCGGGAGGCGCAGACCACACGGCCCGCCTGGCTTTGTGCACTGCTCGGTGACGAGATTTAGGAGTAAAAATGAAAGAATGAATAAATAAATAGTTTGTCTAATATATGTATAACAAAAAAACAGCCTCGCAGGCAACCATAGGCTGTCTGAATTGCGTTGTAGGTTTCATAAAAAATTCATCACATATATCAATCAAATCGGCAGCATACATTGTACATTCTGTTGTTCTATCAAGAAAATCATTTGATTCATTCTCTTTATTGAAATTACGTATATTGGTAATACAGACGCTATCAAAATATTACAGTGTCTGACATAACTACATTGATATTAAATCATTCTTAGGTTATGTTAATATGGACCGTCCGATATAGATTTTGCACTAAATACTGGTTGTTTCAACATTGTTCAGCAATTTGGCAATGAGAACCTGTGGTTTTCGATCATTTTCTTTATCCATTTTGCGCTCTCAGTGTCCCAGTGTCTTGTGTCCCCTCGAAAGGCAAGTTT